>NW_021167891.1:0-233575 GCF_004154835.1 Alternaria arborescens | reverse complement strand
ATTTCAGTGCCAAAAGACATTATATTAATGGAGTTGTGTGGTGTTGGAGAAGATATCCGTCTTGTGATCTCATGTTGTTGTTGGGCCCGTGCGTTTAGCGCGAACAGACTTATGTCTTAGTACTGTATACTCAAAATGAGGGAAGAAGCGGTTTGGAGAATCGAAAGGCTTCTTTCCAGGATGTCCATAAAGATAGCGATCAAAGTGAGCTGGGTTGGATGGCCGAGGACGCTGCCATAGCGAGTATCCGAATGGCAGGGCTTCGAGGATGTACTGGACCCCTGGCCGAGCCTCTTTTCGAGCCTCCATCCATTGCTGGCCGATTTTCTCCAAGTATACAGTTGGAGGATCGACGCGAGTGTACACCCCAGGCGCGGGGACGTGAAGGGGATCGCCATCAGAGCAGCCAGGGACGAGTCGGACTACAACCCGATTGGGCGGCATGTTGGGTTTCTGGTGTAGGGAGATTGTCCACAATGAATTGCGCAAGTGTGGCGGCTTGGATACTTACGTAGGCTCTTGGAGATTTCTTAATTAAAGTGTGTTTGCAGACGTCATGAGAAGACGGTAGGCGAGAGCATGTTTGCAGGCAGTCACGTTTGTAGCTTCAGACGCGTGAGGAAAGTACGCGGTCGGTGAGAGCGAGGACGCGTAAAGAAGGCGTGTTCGGCAGCTAGCGTGACTCATCGATCAACAAACATTAAAGACAGCGAGTACTACAGCTGTCTCTCATACACAGTGAGTATAACATCCAAACTTCACCTTTGCAGGCCGGCACGTGAAAGACCCTGGAGTTGAGGTCCAGTCGGTTTGCCAGCCAGATCCCTCGGCGCGGATCCCTGCTGCCGAATGCAGGCACAGGCACCAGGAACACGGAACTTAGCGGCGGACAGCCCCTAATAAATCCTCCAAAACAAAAAACACCTCAGGACGCGAAACGACGCCACAAACAGAGTTCGCACGTGCGACACAACGTCGAGAAGATGGCACAGCGATGATGTCTCCATCTGACCCAGCAAATGAATGCGTCCCACTGAACCCCAGGCCGTGAAGCACGCCACCATCCTGTCCCTTTTCACAAAAGCTCCCGACGAGCTTCCATGATCACCAGCTACTGTATCCATGGCGCACCCGTTCCCGACGCAGCACCGTGCAGCTCCAGCGCGCTCCACCGATGACCAGCGACATGAGTGATGGTCAGGAGAATGGGATGATTTTCTAGCCATGTTCGGTTTAATTCGATACTATAACGGTCATTAGCGCGTGATAGAGCGCAGACGCCAGGTGCTCGAGGCCTTAGTAGGAACATGTCAACAAGATTCGCCCCGTACAAGCTTTCGCTTGCCATCATGGTGCAAGCGGATGTGTCGTACCTCACGGCTGGAGACAGGATAGCTCCTGATATCTTCCTCTGACTCTCAACTCACTTCGACCGTCGTTCGTTATCTTCACCCGTCCGCTCCCAAGCTATAGTGCGCGATATAGCGGCAAGCCACCCGCACGAGCGATCATAGCTGCGAGAACGTCGACTGTTTCTTCTGCCGGACGGAACAGCATTACACCTTTCGATTCACAAGCAATATAGCTCACCAGTGCCATCACCGACCTAATGAACTTCATTCGCTCCAAGCGCGCCAAATCTTACTATCCTACCGAGGATGACCGGCCGGCAAAGCGCATCTCGACACCGGCTGGCCAGCGTCTCTCCGTGATCCTCGAAGCCAAACGCGGCAAATCGCCTGCGGCCACACCGTCCAAGACGGCCAAGATTGAGGTCACCACCGAAAGTACATTCTGCAACGACCCATCGCATCAGCATGTCGGACCGGTACAGCATGGACATGTGCACAGGAACGAGAAGAAGGGTGGCTTTATGTCGGTGTTGACGGGCGGCAGACTGACCACGCCGAGGGAGAGCAGCGAGGACCGACCACACAATGGGAGCAATCTTAGTGTCAGCGTATGGAGTGATAGAGATGAAGAGAAGTTTGGACATGTCCGGCAACGAAGACGACGGGGGCTCGGTGCCTGGGGATGGAAGAAGATTGCTGTAGTTGCCGCTATCATCATTGCGCTGATTGTGGCTTTGGGCGTTGGGCTGGCCATGGGACTGAAGAAGGATCACAAGAGGTATGTTGATATCCCAGTTCACGTCCACAAAGACGTCTGAAGCTAACGACGTTTGCAGCAGTTCATCTGAAGCTTCCACATCTACAGGCGGCTCAACATCGGCTGGTAGCGACAGCAAACCTGCATCAGACAGCAACTCCGACTCAAACTCACCCACCGCCACCGACTCTCCCTCATCCGTATCCTCATCCTCTTCCTCACCCGCTGTCCCTTCGAACTTCCCAGTCGGTAGCTGGTCGCTTGTGCTGTTCCTCGACACCGTCAACACCGGCTGTACCGCGGATCCCGATACCTGGACCTGCCCGCCAAACACAAATTACTACGACGATCCACAAAAGGCTCTCACGATCCTCAACTGGGACATCAGCGGCTCATCAGGCTCGTATAAGATATCGTCCGGCGCACAAGACGACACGTTCGATACTACATTCCAGAATGAGGATCTCGAATTGTTGGACTCAGGGAAGGACACGGAGCGATACAGGTTCCAAATCTCGCGGTCAAAGACTGTCAACGTGACTGGCAGTCTTGGGAACAAGAGGGGCGACTTTGAGTGCGACTACGGTGCGACGAACGTGAACGGGTATCTGTACACAAAGATGCAGCAGACGTATCCAGACGATACCATCGCTGTGGGAAAGGTCGCGAATAAAGCATGGCCATACGGTAAGCATCAACTTCCTCTGCGCATATCACGAGCATCAACTAACTCAACGTAGCCGCACGTATCGAACAAAGTGTAGCAGGTGGACAAGGGATACCAGCTTGCACGAGCTCATCCGGCGACGACGCCAAGCTCAAGGCTCAGGATGCCAGCACATTGTGCTCCTGTCTATACAAGAACTGGACACCCCAGTCTTCATTATAGAACCAATTGGAAGTTTCTTTGTTAATATTGTTCTTGTTCTTGTCATCTAGCGTTTCCTTGCATCAAGCTCTATAGGTATTTGGTGAGCCAGGCGTAATATTGATATTTGCATAGCGGGGTTTCAATCTCTAGGAAGAGGTAATGATAGTGGTTTCTCCTCGAATGAGGTCTGGGAAGTATTGTGTATCTGGGGGTGTATTGACTTTTGCCAGTTGCAGTGAACTAACAGGATGTAAACGACGACTTCGCCCATTCTTACTAACCAGCACGTATCAATATTTGTAAGAGTATAGGTCAGAGAACGCAATCGCCGGCTGGCGCGTGATCTGATGTAGTCCTAGGCTAATCGTCGTTTTGTTTTAAGCTGACTTTGACGATCATTGATTCTGGCCTGCTGTTCTCATCTACCATTATAGCGTCTACTTCCAAGTCTCGCCGCGTAGACTAATCACACATGACATGCATCATCGCCAACTCTCGAGACGAAGACTCAAACCCCCACAATAAAACCATCACATCCCCAATATCAACCGAATGTGGTAGGAAGCCTCGTAAGTTCAGGTTGTTTTACTAACGGGTTCAAATACCGTCGATGGGTACGATGCACATTGCCAAAGGATGTATGTAGACAGATGGGGTTATGTTTTGATTGGGGTAGGCATCCTACTAGTACCACACATACATTGGCTTTTGATCTATCACGAACGCCGACAGCCCATCTCTATGACAGCAACGAAGCCATCTCCAATGTGTAGGAACAGCTCATGGGCCAGCCACCTCATCAGTATCCGTACAAGTTGACGCGCTCATTCGTCGACGCCTTGAGCCTCTGGTTCTCCTTGATGAGCATTATGCGAATCGCCCACGCACAAGCAATCGAGCACAGCGCAAACGCAGCGGATGCGCCAAATCCAATGCCGTACCTTGGCTTATCCGTGTCGGGCCAGAGGTACGCACCGTAGATGTAACCTGCAGATGTGAAGATGCAAAGTCAGTGTATGTCTCGCATTGCATTTGGTACAAGCCATAACTTACCAATCTGGCCACCGACATTTGTCATGGCAAGGACGACGGCTTTCTTCTCCTTCGTCTGGCTGAGCGTCGAAGATGCCCAGCCGATAATGACTGAGTTGACAGAGTAGGCGCCAATGGGGAAGATGAAGCACGCTACGTATCGTCCGGCAGTGTTCAAGGTACTGGCAGCAATGACGAATCCAACAATGGCGACCAGCAGTCCGCCAGTGATGTGC
The DNA here is from genome assembly GCF_004154835.1 of Alternaria arborescens. Taxonomy (NCBI): domain Eukaryota; kingdom Fungi; phylum Ascomycota; class Dothideomycetes; order Pleosporales; family Pleosporaceae; genus Alternaria; species Alternaria arborescens. The sequence goes on along the minus strand of NW_021167891.1, from coordinate 229,327 downwards.
CAGGTACGTTCATGCATACGTCCTGAACTCCAGCCTGTAGCGATACCTGCCGCGCCGGCAAGCAGGAAGGGAGGACATGTCAATACCAGAGTGATTGTGGTGCTGAAGCCGAGAGTCTTGACCACGCTGTCATCGCCATCAGTAAGCTTTCCCTGAAACAGGTGTGAAATCAAGTCACTTACGTTGGGAAAAAGGAGTTGAACGAGCAAGCACTGAGATGGAAGTTCTGCATGAGGCAGAATAACCAAGTCCTCTTGTCGCGGCACGCCTGTCTCAGTCCCTCCATCATACTGACGGGTTCTGTGGAGTCGCCAACGCGGTCGCGCTCCATGCGCGCATGGGCGAGTTCCCGTTCTCTGGGGTTCAACCAACTGGTAGTCAATGGAGTGTTGGGTAGCATGAAGAAGCCCCAGATGGCCACCAATGCCGTCACTGCCCCTTCAATTATGAACAGCCAACGCCATCCTGCAATGCCCCTTGCGCCGTCTAGCTGGAACACGCCAGCAGCAATCAAGCCACTAAATCCAGTAGCCAAGATTTGCGCGCAGTAAAGCAGCGCAATACGTGTTGCGACTTCCTTCCGCGTGTAGAAGATGGAGAGCATGTACGTAGCTCCAGGATAGAAGGGCGCCTCAGTGATACCCAGGAAGAACCGGCATGCGACCAGTCCACCAAAGTTCTGCACCAGCGCTGTGCAAGCTGATACAATGGCCCAGACAAACATCCACGTACTCATGTAAATACCAGGTCTTATCCTTGTGATGAGCATATCTGTACACATCAGCTTCCTATCAATCGCGGACAGTGCAAAAAATACTCACTCGACGGGATCTGCATCAAGACGTAGCCCACGAAGAGAATGCTAACGCAAGTGTTGAACTGGACTCCAGACATTCCCAAGTCCTCCTCTAGATTGTTCAGACGTGCTTGCGCAATAGCATTGCGGTCAACGTAGTTCAAGAAGTACATGACGCATAAAGTCGGCTGTACCCCATGCACATTAGCCAACCACATCTTTTCGCTCCGATTCAATCTTTCCCACTATAACTTACCATCAGTCTCCAGTCGATCTTCCGTACAAGTGCAATCTCTTCCGGATCTGTCTTCGCCTCCGCGCCGGTATAGTCCACCGCGCCAGCATGCTTATCGGGACCAAGCTCACTCTTGTCTTCCAAGTGCGCCACAGCCACGGGTTTCTCGTCCGTCGGCTCAACGGTAGGCTGGTGTTTTGTATCCATCTTAGCGAGGTTCTTTCAAGCTGACTTCTTCGTAGGAGAAGTTTTTGGACCGAACGGACTGGAAAAGGTAGTCAGCAAGCAAAGTAGGATGCGCGCTTCCTTTTGTAATGCATGATGGCGGCATGGTGTGTTAACACGCAAGTTCTAATCACCCGCTTGGCGTGGTATTGGCATAGGACGCATCCAAGACTTTTCCCCGCACTGTACTGCAATATAGCTTCCTCGCGCACTCCAATCTATTCAGCCACTAAGCTTGGCCTGCAGATCTTATCGTAATAAACAGTCCATATGCACACTATCCAAGACTTTTCGGTAGTAGTTTTGACGCCGGTAGGGAGAATATGTGTGGTTTCCTGGTTGTGGGTTCGCACGGGGTGCCTTTCGGCTGGGAATCTGGGGAACAACTGGAGCCGACAACGTTGTTTTTCTGTGGAGAAGCTGAGTCCATTAGCGCGGTTCCATTGTGCGCATTTCGCATAAGGTGATCCGTTGGAGGTAAGTCTTTGAGCTGGAACGTCGTACTGTTTGGAAGCGGTGCGACTGTTGGCTGACATCGTACGATGGCATGTTTGCCAGTGGTTCGCCCTACTTGCTTTTGCCCACGTTACTCACATGATGCAGAATACTTCAGCTCTGGAAGCTAGCGCCATGTATGCGCAGATGTAGCATTTATCATATATCTCATCAATCAGCTGAACAATGTGCATAGTCGTTACTCATAAATGTGCCCCTCGCCTATCCAGGATTGTACCCATGCATGGTTTTGTCCAATTACCTGGAAGCTGATAAGTCACCGTCCCATTTTGCTCCTAACAAACAGTGCCGAACTTGTATTCCACCTGCCCGTTTCTGATCGCCGGAAAGACACCAGCGTCGATGAGTCGAAAGGCGTCCCACTCAGCCGCACCCTCTGTCTTAAAGTTCCACCAGAACCAGCCCTGAGTTTTGGACTCAAAGGCTTGGATTTGGGCCTCGATGTAACGTCGAGAGTCGTCCTTGTAGGAAGCTGACCAGCGTGAGAGGTCGTTTTGCCAGTCGCAAGATCCAATGTAGGAGCTGCTGGCGAGAGTGCCGTCGTAGCGGGCGCCACGGCCGTAGCCGTTGAGGTACTTTGCACAATCTCTGGTACGGTGTCAGTAAGGGTCTCACGTGTCACAAAGGTGAGGGCTGTCTTACGTCATGGCTCCTGTCCACTCTCCGACTAAAAGCGATGCGAGTCAGCAAGTGTCAAGAAATAGTACGGTCATCTGATCACATACCAAAAGTCCACTTATCCGCGCCGTTGTACGACTCAGAGTTACTGCAGGTGTATCCTACGTGGTCGGCAGGTGACATGCGAAGGAGGTTGCTGTCAAAAACTTGATAGTCGTGGTGATCCATAGCAACGTTTACTGCGTTTGCATCCGACGGGGTGAGGAAACCATTCCAAGTGTTTGGTGGCACGAAACCATCGGAAAGGATCACTGGGGTATCTGAAACCTCTCTGATCTGACCATAACCATCGCGGTAAAATTGAGCAAGCACGTCCCGGTTAAGACCGTTGTACAATGCAGGCTCGTTGACTAGCTGAATACCAACGACGACATCCTGATACTGTGCTTGCGCATACTTTTGCGCGATGGTCCGGTGAACCTGCAGAGTCTGCGCGACTGTGTCGCCTTCTTGCCAGCGGGGCTTGTCCATCCGTTGGCCAGAGTTGTCGAATCCGTTCTGCGAGCCTGGTGCGCCATGGAGATCGATGATGATCTTGAGCCCTAGGCTTCGCGACCAATCAATAGCGGCGTCAATGTAGACGGCTGCACCGCTGACATAAGCCGTACCGAACGTGTCGTATGCCCAGAAGCCGACAGGAATACGAACGATGTTGAAGCCGGACTGTTTGATCTTGTTGAAGTCTTCCCATCTAACCCACGTATCCCAGTGGTTGCGGAGGATACTAAGTGCTGCATCATGCCCAAGCTTCTCGCACAAGGTGAACTCTGTGAAGCATTAGCTTCTAACCCTGTCGCATCTTGCGGAAAAAACTTACCATCAACTATATCCCCCGGACGACCCTGGTTTGCTGCGTCAAAGATCGAGGGCGTGATCCAACTGTGTGGAGATACTTAGTAACACATCCTCAGGTTTTTGGAAGTCAAAGGCAGCTTACGGTTCCAGGACCAACCATCCTCCAATATTGACACCACGAATCTTTTCCGACCCCCAATTGAAGTCGACTCCACGCTTCTCACTGGAAATGTATCAGCAGCTGCGTGAAGCAAACTTTGCTAGGGAAAGAGTAGTGAGTGCGGAGTTGCCACGCCTCAGCCGGAAGTGGAAAGGCGTGTTCCTCCGCATCGTAGACAACACTTACGTGGGAGCTGCAATCGCGCTGGCGCATAGCGATAAAGCCACAAGTGCGCGGCTGAAAATCATGATGTTGAGTAGTATACGAAGCTAAGAGTAAGAGCGAAGGCCCTGAAAATGTGGCGGTCGTGAACCAAGGTAAAGGTTAAGGGGTGCGCGTAAATGAGCAGTACGTTTACGCTTGAGATGGACTGTCACCGGAATAGGAACCACAGTTGGTAAGGGTGGTGTTTGTGCGCCCCTTGCAAGTGCTAACCTGGTGAGTTGCAACTGCTATAGCAAGGGATGACTGGCAAATATACCTTGTCAGATCTGAGCGGTATACGTATAGTGAAATTAGCAAGTTTTCTTGGTATACTCATAGTCAGCTTAGCAAGTTCTCTTGGAGGTAAACTGGCGTGTGACCTATGACCTAACAAGGAAGGCAAATTGGACGCCGTTGAAGCGAACCTTACCCCGGAAGTACGGATAAGAGGCTACGTAGATGTCGATCCGGTCAGGAGATTGTTTGCTAAGCACACCGTATGTAGATGTGGCGCATGTGACGCGTTCACGCGAACGTATTTCGCGCGTAGACCTGATGTAACACCCCGCACAGATTCCGGCGAAAACGGGCATCGTGGACCCAAGACTCTAGGCGTGAGTGTTTTCTCCTGATGCGTGACCTTCTACATTTTCGCAGAAGTCTTGAGAAGAAGACGGACTTGCTGCAGAGTAATCGTACTTGCGTAGTCGCCTAGAGCCTGAAACACGTTATAGGATTAGGCCATTCCAACCGCGCAACGTGATTGATCGCGCATGAGCTTAGAGTGACAGTCGCAGATTTAGGTACCAGAAAACCCCAGACGGAGTATGACGACCCCAGAAGCTAGAGTGCGTAGTATAGACCAGGTGATCTAGGATTTACAAGCTAATTTAGCGGGAACCTGTAGTATGGTCAAGGACATGGCAATGCAGTTGCAGTTTTCCATGCATCATTCTAGGTCATCGGAGGAAAGCTGTCACGAGCGATGTCGGCAGTTCGCTCTGCGCGTTTCTCCTACTTTTTTCTCTGGTTGCATGACGTAGTGCAGCTCGGAGACATAACATCCTGAAAATCCTCAAAAGATTGGTTCTGCCGATGCGCAGCGAAGGCGCCAAGGCAGATTCCATTGTCACTTCTTTCGGGAAAGACTCGCACCGAAGCTCTGCCGCGAATAGGGTCCTTTCGTGCAACCACACGGCTGGCGCAGCATCTGAGAATAGAGTATCAAAAGGGGTTTGATTGCGTGCAGCAAGTATCGACAGGGTAGAGTAGCGAGGGTTGTATTTAGTTGGGTGGCGGGTCGATTGGATTGAACGTATGGGGCGAGGAACGACGGGGATAAGCAAGACGCTGCTTCCGGGCATGCCAACGGCAGCTGACATAACAATCTACCTAGATGAACTTGTGCAGTATCGCAGGCGTGGTGGCGAACTAGGATGGAGGTATGATGGAGTGATGAGATGCGATGTCGAGACGTGAAGGTGCGATCAAGGTGTGGCGTGGCGGCTTACGGGCCACAAGAGTAACGCCGGCAGGTTGGGACGAATCAGAGGCAGTTGGTACCATGTCGCACAACACGCAGAGTGCAACCAACGGACGTCAATATATCCAGTCAAATATTCCGACAGGCTCTTCTAACGACTGAAATCACTTGTTTCTTAGCACCCATCCGCCCAGCCATAGAAAGCTTGGTACAGCTGTGACAGCAGACAGCGCTCCCAGCACCGCTGCCATCGTGCCCCATCCACTGTCGTCCACGAGAAATCCAGCCAGCAAGGGTCCCACCATGCAGCCTCCAGCGAATGCGCAGTTGTATAGTGCATAAGCCTGCGCGAATGCACCACCTTTGCCAAATCCTGGGCGTCCATTTGCAATCATCTTCCTTTCTTTTGCCTCAGCAACAGCGGATATCTCTGCCATGACTGGTGCAAAGGTCATGCCTACGAACAATCCAGTGACAGCCAACAACGCGCATATCAACACCTTGTCCTTCATTGTGTTCTCGTCCACGAAGCGGAGGCAGACAAGGGGAGGACAACCACACAGGAAGCCCACGACAACCACATAGCGGCCGCCGTACGTATCGCTCAGCCAACCCCACAACGGCGAGAGGAGGCTTGGAATGATAATCGGAAGGAATAAGAGTGCGGCGCCTGTTGAATTCCAGTTGAATGTGTTTGCGGCATGGATAGTAAGAACAGAGTCGAAGGCTGTCAACAACATGGCCTGAATAAGAGCGCAGAATAGTGAGGCGAGTAGGCGTCGAGAGTACAAGAGCGACAGGACTGGTGGTAGACGGTCGCGTAGGCGTCGACGAGGCGGACTGCTCTGCTGCGTTTCGACGAATGACGCTTCTTGCTGCAATATGGTCTTGCTAGCATCTTGATCAAGGTCCTGATCTGTCGGAGCGATGACCGGCGTTATGGTCTTGTCTAAGTATTCGTTGTCGTCGACGGGTGGGCGGCCCGTAGCGTTTGTATCCCATTTTGCGGCAACCTTCTTCTCCACGAGCAGCAACCGAAGGACCACGTCCAAACCAACCGATGCATAGCACATGCCAAAGACAGCGTTGTAGCCGGCCTTGTCGTAGACTACGCCACCCAGAATAGGGGATATGAGCATGCCAAGAGAAACGCCTATAGTCAGCCACCCAGTAGCTGTTGCGAGTCGCTCTTGAGGCACTGTGTCAGCCAGCAAGGCGAGGCCGACGACCCATACCACAGCCGCTGAAGCTCCCTGCAGTATTCGTCCAACGATTAGACCGCCAATCGAGTTGCCAAAGTTTAGCAGAATGGTAGCTCCCAAGAGGACTAGCAAGCCCAGAAGAAGCGGAGTTCGGCGTGACGAGCCGCGGTCTGCAAGCCACCCGCAAATGGGCGAGAATGCAAGAAGCGCAGCGCCATATACGGCGACGAGTACTGAGACCCAGTATTGGACTTGGGCGTCTTCAACATGGCTAAGCGAACCTATTGCGAAGGGTATGACAGGCACAATGACACCATACAGAAACATGTCCTTCTTTTGTCAGCTCAGAGCGATAGCTATATTAGGGATGACTACTTACAGTAAAAACAGCCAAGGAAATAGTCCCGATGATGAATGCATCCGAGCTTCTGACCTTGAGCATGAACGGCGGCTTGGATCCATGATTCGTCAATGACGACAGCCACGAAGATTTCTCCATGTCTGGGGTTGCTATTGTTGGAGGAGGCTGCGGAACATCCTTATGTATGCAAGTCGTCCTGGCATTATAATGAAGACTTGGAGCAGTACCATGGTCTTCATGTGGCTCTTCGATAGCATGGTCTGCCATTATTGCCCTAAGAAGGCGCTACGATGGTCGCACCGGCTCCAAAGCACGAATTGGTCTTCTCTTTCGGTCCTATTACCAACACATCTCTCGAAGTAGAAAAAGGAAGGAACGAAAGTGATGGAAAACACGATGCAATGTGTTTGGCGTCGATGTTGGTGTCACACTCTAGATGATGCCCTCGTTCGTGGTGGCGCGATCGCAGCTTCCTTCCAGCCTCGCGCCCACGGGCTCCGTGGGTCGCGGCCTTGGCTAAGGTCATAGCATATCCTTCACGACAACCGTTTTCTGAGTTCTCGGACACCCCTTTCCTACGTGCAGGACTCTCGAACATGTCATCTCCCGTTTGATGTCGTTCGATTTAATGCATTACATGTTGACTTTTGTTTTTCCGAGAAGAAGCATTTACCGACCATGGGTAGTATATCCTCACACGGTCCACGTCGCCTCGCCGATCAAACCAACAGATTTCGGTAATTGACTGTTTTGTTTACACGACGGTTCGGCACTTAGCTTATTTGCCGATAGCTGAGGATTCAAGAGAAGACACAGACATGTGCAGCCATACGATTTGTTGAGAGAAGTGAGAGAAGTGCTTGATAGGTGTGCCTGGAGATAGCCATGTGAGTAGGCAGTGATGAACGAAACTTAGCAAGGTTATGTAGTATCATGGGCCTAGCTGTGCATCGTACTATCGTGTTCGGCGAACACATAACTCGGGACTGCGCGTTGTGGTTCGAAGCGCAGTGACAGCACTCTCTGTTGCTACCAACGCTCAGCAGTACAGTACTATGATAGCGACAATCGCCTACAACATGCCGAAGCCGTGTGGGAAAACCTGAGCAAGGTCTTGATCGGGTCAGAACGTTGTGAGCTAACTTCTTGATCCTTTCAGCGCATGGTGGCCGTCGCGGGTACCTCTGGTGTGAACTGAAGAAAGCTTAGCTATGCATAAAACCTGAGTGGACTTCCTGCATCACGGTACCTCAACTTCACCAAAGGCCACGCACTTCTTCTCACTATCAATCATTCGACTCACTGGATGGACCTTTCCCTCTATCAATACCTAGGTACTGCAGAACGCTTTCCTAGGTATCGATGACATCACTCTTAAATAGCTCTTTGCTTCTTTCATCTCGCCACTGATTGTCGTCCTTCCGCCACATGTGACCTTTTTCCTGGCTGTTTCATCAAGTTTGAGGTGTGTATATAGAACGATGTTCAAGGTGGGGCTGTCTCATCTGGTACCTCCTTATTCTGCTTCCAAAAGTTCTGGAGATATTGTCTGAGATATGCCGGAGCGTGGACACGTCTACGTCCGAGCCATGAAGACTGCGATAGCTTCCCCAATTTTCTCCTTTACTTCACCTGTAATTGCGACGTCACGAGGCGGCAGCATGCACTCTTTCACTTTGCTGCCTTCAGTCCAAGATAGAATCGTAGGTCAGTCACACACGGTCTCAGGTGTCCTGCACAGTATCGCAACAATCTCTCGCCACAGCCGTACTTACGCTTAACGCCTCCACTCAACCCTCACACCGCGCAAAATGGCACGGGTTGAGGGCGCCGCGCCCGTCTGCGTCGCGAGCATCTGCACCCACGATAAAGCTGCTACTCTTGCACCGAAGCCAGCCTCTCCATTAATGTGCCCGACGTGCACAATAACTTCACAAATCGCCACTATTCAGTCCGTACAAGGACAGTTCGACGCGCGCGGCGGAGTGCTCAAGTCCCAGAAAAGGGGAGAAAATTGCCACACAGCAGACGCCCACAAGATCCTTCGAAAGGCCTGGCGTACCGCGAAGATTGCATTGGCAAACACCATAGAGAAGTTCGAAGACTTACTTGAAGACAAGAACACACCAGTCCAGGATCTTCCAAAGCTGAGAGAAGCATTGAACGTGTGGGACAAGAAGAAGATTGTGCTGACTAGGGTACCGGGTCTAAGATACGTCCAGGGTGCGGAAGAAGGAGAACCGACTGATGAGGAGAAGGAAGGAGCCCGGTTACTGATGGTATGGCTGAAGATGGTTGTTGAGAAAGAGATGACACAAGAAGAGCTGCAGTCGTCTCGAACAAATCCGCCAGTAGACACTTCACTTTCAACGTCATCACAAACCCCTGACGCCAGCCGGCTTCAGTATACTGTACCACAAGAGCGTTCAGGTGTACGTCAGTTCGAGTTCGAGTGTCCACTGCTAGCAATTGCGCAGACGCTTGCCACATCGTTGCCGGACCACCAGCATAACGAGGCGATGCCTAAACCGGTCCTCAAGCGGCCTCGCGCCATCACTTTGACAGGCAGCCAATCCTCCTCGCCATCGCCACTGCCCAAACGGGTTCGCTTATCAGATACCGTGACTATGTCGCCTGAACACCTTTACGTCGCCAACCCTCCACCTTTCCAGCCGCTCTCTCGCACTGCAATAGTACTACCACACGCTACTCACACGCTTGCCGAGCACCACCGCCGGCGACCTGAATTCCATCGCACGACTGAAGTCTATGTGCCTGGCGTTTGGGCGTCGGAGGCTTTCAGTGAGAAGGTCGATACAAGCTTTCGCAGCATGACGCGCCAAGAGATGGAGAAGCGATACAAGCAGGAGTCAGACGAACAAGAGCAAGAGCAGGAGCTGGCGATCAAACTAAAAGATACTAGTAGAGGCTGGGTAGCGCTTTGGTGGGCGAAGAAGATGGCGCCAAACTTGGATCTGGAGAAATTGGAGATGGAGATGGAAACGGAGATGAAGACGTGAAGTGAAGAGATGGAAGTTGGCCAATGTGGTGTTTACTTTTGACGTGCGAGAACTTGCGAAGCACGAAGGGTGGGTACTTGTTACGAAAGTATTGGTTTGATGCGTTACATCGTGGCAATGTCGCAATTGAAGACTGCATAGCATGCAATAAGCGTTTTGCCCAGTCGTTCGAATGTATGTGTGTGCGCGAGAATGAACAGGGTCGACACCGTGTCTGGTCCTTTGCGGATTTCAAGTTCTTGACGCTCTGGTAAAATATGAACTATGGATGATGGCTGGTTTGCTGGTATACATGTCTAGGACAGGCAAGCTGCGAAGCGTGCAACTGAGGAAGCGAGTATAGAATGGCAGAATCACAGGTATACTGGGCAACTATACCCGGCTAATCAAAAGACGTTGAAAATGTTCCTGGCAGAGTGTGGCGCGTATGGTGACCTTACAGAGTCTTTCGGCCCTAGGAGATCTTATGACCCTGAGGATTCTGATTCTGATTCTGGTACAGATCATTACGGGAGCAATGCTACTGGGAGTGATGATGCTGCTGGGAGTGAACTTGACAGAAGCGGTGTCACTGGAAGTGAGTATGGGTCGCAAGAAGAGAACGAGGAAGGCGAAATTGAGGAAAGCGAAAACGAAGAACGAACTTGCGCTCTGGTCGATTGGATTACAACATACCCTAAAAGCATTAGCAGTACTGCCCCACTGAATCTTGGCAGAGGAGAAGTCGATGTGTGCTTCTACATCGAGTGTACAGACAATATTGTCAACACGAGCTTCCACTTAGACGTTTGATGGAGCATAGATTCTTGCATCCTTTTGCAGCTGAAGTTTCTAGGTAAAAATCGGAAGCGCTATGACGTTGCAGCGTCCGGTGCACTCCGTCCGAAATGTCAAGCTAACTAACCATCCGAGACTCCGCTTCCGCGCGCTAGTGGGCCTTACCGTCGACTACTCCGTGGGAAGGCACGTAGGCATTACACCATTGAAGGAGAAATGCTACACTTAGGCCCCATATAGCTAGGTACGGTCGAGTGTCGCACTTTTTCTTCGAGTTAGAGTGTGGTCAGAGACCAGCTGCATTTGTAACATTCAGCCGCAGAAACGACGGAGTCGGCAAATGTCAATTGCGATGTCGTACACGCTTTGTATGATAAAGGAATGGAATCATTACCTAGAAAGTGGCTCAGTACGGTTCCTCACTGCCTTTGAAATCCGTAACTAGATACTCTAGACGTCTTCCAAATCTCACCGAACTCAGACTCAAACCGTCATCATCACAATGAAGAATCTCGTCAACTGCCCTGGCTCGGGAGTCAAGGTCAAGATTGAGTCTGACGCCCCCATCCCCGAACCCAGCGCCAAGCAAGTCCTTATCAAGGTCGTCGTCTCCGGCTCCAACCCCAAGGACTGGAAAGTGCCAGAATTTGCCGCTAGCTACGATGGCCCTGACGATGACTCAATAATGGCGAGGAGCAAGAGGGGTGTAAACCAGGGCGACGATATTGCGGGGATAGTGGAAAAGGTTGGCAAGGATGTTGTTGAGTTCAAGGTACATAGTCCAGAAACTGTGACAGAGAGAAGGGATGCTGATGCAAGGAACAGAAGGGAGACCGCGTCGCAGCTTTCCATGAAATGGGCGGGCCAGGAGGTTCATACGCAGAGTATGCACTTGCGTGGGATTGGACTACTTTTCATATCCCTGCCGACAAGTCTTTTGAAGGTATACTCGTCCCTTTCACCTTGGAGCCCTGCGTTGCAGATGATTAACTTTGTGTCTTAACAGAAGCTGCAACAATACCACTCGCGAGCCTTACCGCCGCCGTAGCTGTATTCCGCAACCTCAAACTCCCCACTCCCTGGAATCCCGCAACTACTCCGACACCTTTTGTGGTTTACGGCGCCAGTTCGGCTGTCGGCTCCTTTGCTATCAAGCTTGCACGCAACAGCAACGTTCACCCCATCATTGCGATTGCAGGAAAGGGCTCGCACTACGTCGAAACGCTTCTCGATAGCAGCAAGGGTGATATTGTTATTGACTACCGCATTGGTGCTGACGAAATGATAAGCAAGATTCGCGCACACCTCAAGGAAGGCAACTACGGTGAATTGCGACACGGGCTTGACCCTGGCATCGGGCTTCCCAGTCAGAAGGTGTTGGCAGAGGTCGTCGCATCTGATGGATCAATCGATCTTGTTCTGCCGAGTGACTGGGACGTTGGGTCTTCGCAGACCAAGACAAAAACATCGGTCGGCACTGTTCATAACCAGGACAATGGCGCTCATGGTGCTGATGCTAGTGATCTGGGTTTGGTAACTTGTCGCTGGTTCACGAGAGCGTTGCAGGCGGGGACGTTCGACGGACATCCGTTCGAAGTAAGGCCTGGGGGGCTGGAAGGCGTGGAGCAGGCCCTGAAAGATCTAAAGGACGGGAAACAAAGTGCTGTTAAATATGTTTTCCGGATTGCGGATACACCTGGTCTTTAGGATCCGACAGCTTGGGTACCTAGGTAAACACCCTAACAATTGATGGTTATTCCATAGTTTTCTTTTCCGGGCAGATACTACTTTCGCACCTTATACAACAATGCGTTTCCATGGTTAACGTTCTGAAGCCATGTGCGGGTGGTGGGACCGAATAAGCGGATTTCACCAGAAACGCGATGGGTCTGACCACTAGATTCGAGCGGGGAGTAAATGGAGATCCTCTCTTCACAGAGGTCACATCCATGCTTGCCACCGCCACGTTTTTGTTTCTTGACCCGTTGTAACAGCACATGTAGAGGTTCAAAGTACTTTCTTCTTTCTAGATCCCGCATCAAAATCTTAATCGCCAAAATTCACCGGACCTGTCTCCGATTCAATACGCCGATTAAACATCAAGTAAACCCCTTACCCGAACTGGAAAAAGGTATGGTGCAGTAGCTCTAATCCTAGCCAGAATCTGACTTGGTCACAAGAAGAAGAGATGGATTCTGATGATGAACATAATCAATCGGTCAGAATCGTCGAGGAAAGGAATAGAGCTGCGCATTATAGGCGAAGAGCAGAAGCACTTCGCGAAAGGCTACGAAGGGGCGAGGAGATACCACTTGACGATATCACTGGCCCATACGTAATGTTCTCATCCGATTACCTCAGATTCTACGTCGAGGGCATGCTCCCCAGACATTCCTTCGGTGCATTCGATGATTGGGACGTTGGAACCATCGAGATCCGCCCAAGAGCCCTGAGGCCCTTCGATGGAAATCGCAGCAATGCCCTTGGAATACAGTGTTACCTTATGGATCAGCTAAATGAAGGGCTTTGGATAAAATTGGACGAAATTCCAGATTTTGCGGACACACATGCTTTCCATGTCGACACTATTGGAGGAGATGGTGAGTTAAATCACGCCCACATTACATTTCTGGGGGAGGGTGTCATTGAGTTGCGCCTCGAAGGTCGAGCGCTAGATTCCGAGCATGTATATACAGCTGATCGGTCACAATGGGGACGGCCGAAGGCACCTCAGGAGGTGCGCTATATTGGGGTGCAAGACGAAGACGAGGTGATTCCGGAAAACGTATACGATTCAGAGGAATGGGACATGGACGCAGAGGATGGCTCAGAGGATGATTAGGTACGCTTCATTACTATAAGGGGCTTCGGACACGGACGAGGATGTTAAAGAAGGGTAGTGAGCTTGCGGTATTGTGCCATAGGAAGGAGGAACATCTCGTTGCTCTCTGCTCTCAGGCCATAAGTTGTATTGGGCTGATCTAGGCTAGTATGCTAGGAAACCCTACTATATAGTCTCTGTCACCGCTGTCGTAGCCTGGTACCGATTCGTCTAGAAGTCCTGCACGACAACACACACCTTATCCTAAGCAACTCTTGTGCATCTAGTATTTTGTGACGCAGTATCATCGCCTGGCATCAACCATCATTATCTCATTAGATAGCAACAGAACAAAAACAAACGCCGTCATCGCGACGCGTTCCCAAAACCCTTCTATTACCTAACCGGCCGTCCATCCGTAACCTCTCCATATGCAGGAGCCTCATACTCGCCAAAGCAAGCGTAATCATAATCCGCAAGCTCAATCTGCTTCTGCATAACCTTGAGGAAAGTCTCCATGTCGCACCACCCATCATCTCTATCACCACATTCCTTGTGACTCCGCCCCAGCGGAATAGTCCTCTGGTTAAGTATGAAATGAACGTAGCTCGTCGGCGGTCCGTCGAGGTAAATCTTCTCGTCAGACCGATTGGGGTTGACAGGCGCAGGCGCTTTGATGACTTCGATATCAAGACGGCCGGCAAAGGGCTGGAGGTGCGAGAGGATGAACTCGCGTGGCGTTTTGATATGGGTTGTTGGGAGTACTTCGGCAAACTGCGTGATGCCGAACGCGACGAGGATACTTATAATGCCAGCGTCATGGCTAAAGTCCAGATTGAGGTTTTGGTCTATTGGAAAGGTGACGGTGTTGTTATCAAGGGTGATGTTGATCTGAGCGGAAGGGGAAGTGATGACGTGGTGTTGCATGCGAGCGAGGACTTCTTCAACGTAGCCTGGCTGTTGTTAGCAAGGCGAGAAATACAATGGAGGTTGTCAAGACATACCGACGCCAATAGCTCGGCCAACAGAAGAGCCGAACCCTGTACCGGCCTGGAATGAAAGGTCCAGAGCATATTCGTAGCCCTCCCACTCTTCGTAGGTAAAGAGACCGCACCAGTGGGAGAAACCGAGCGAGACGGTTTCATACGAACACAGAGCTTGAGCGTTGTATGTATCACTGATTGTCCAGTCAAGATCACCAGTAAGGTTGCTCCTGAACCTTTGATGAGCGTCGTGAAGATATACGCCAATCCACTCCATGAGACCCTCCCGAGCCATAGGCCAGCTTGAATGATTACATTGCTTGTACCCAGCAAGCGTATTGTTGAAACCAGGCGCCTCAATGGCCAACTCAAGCGTCGCATTTTGCGACCAACCTAAACCAAAGAAGCCCGCAAGGAAGTACTCTGCCGACTCTGTCATGCGTCGTTGCGTTGTACTACGAACAACGACCTTGCTTCCATTGTTGGGATACAGGTGACCGTATTGGTAATAATGCAGGGTACCAGAAGTAAACAGCTCTTGCTTGCCATTAGGAACCAGTATCTCGGCGCCGAGCAGGAACTTCCAATCGTTGAGAAAAGAGAGTGGTCCATGGCCAGTGAACTTGCCGGCAGCATCTGAAAGCTTCTTTCCTAGAGTCCTCTCTGCCGCTTCACCACTAACCTCGGGATACCGACTCCCATGGCGATGAACCATGTTCAGCCATGTTACGTTGGTGCCAGGCGGTATGGAATATTCGTTCACGCCGAAACCTCTCGGATTAGGGAAGTAAGGGCTAATGTTCGCCAGGCTCTGGAAGATGTTCTTGTTGTCCGCATTACCAGCAATGGGGATCTGGGTTTCCAGAGGCGTATTGGGTATGTACGACACACCAGCAAAAGGTGCTAGATTTGTCTGTGCAAGGAACGGCGCAGCGCCAGTTTGGGTAGGGCCTTGGAAATGTCCGTCATCTGTTACAAAATAGTCCGGAATCCCAGACGACTTTGTTGTTGGTGTGGCTGTGCTGTGTTCGCCTTGAAGGGGCACCTGGGCTCCAGATTGACCTATTCGCAATCAGTAAATGTTGCTCGAAGCTAAAACGAAGCAAAGTGGCTGATGAATGAGGCGCGCGTACCAAGATTGGCCGGGCTAAACGAGTTGAGAAGCTGCAGCGAGAGCTCGAGAATGCCGTGCATGGTGGGGTAGCTACGAGCTCCTACTCAGCGACGCGATCTCGATCTAGATGAAAACGGTCAGGAACGATTGGCCTGCTGCAAGACAAGTCACCGCTTCACTACGCGTCGTCTGTCGCTACACGGGAGTCGTCGCGTTCAGTTTTGTTAGGAAAACAGCTTGAGCTTGGGCCAGGCGTTGGAGTTGGCAGTGACGCAATGCCGAGGGCTGTCCAACACGGTATCCTTGACACTGTCGCCTACATGAGTGTTTCGCGTTCCGCCTCACTCCAATGCTCGATGAGCGAGAGTACATACACTGGTTAGGTTGGTTATGCTGCACGCTTACCATGCGAACCTGAAACCCCCATGCGAGATTGAAACCACCATGCTCCGAGTAGACAGAGTAATGACGGAGACGTCCACATGTGCAGTACGCCCATTGCGGAGATAAGGTTTGCAACGACTACAAGTAGTTATATCCGTACTCTTTGCTTTGGTGTGATTGCATGGTTCAGGCATCGACGAGACTTGACGTCTTGAACGTGAAGCGGGGATGCTAAGATGAGAGTGAAACCCAATATTGACCATGTCAAGGTATTCTCCATGTTCCCCG
Organism: Alternaria arborescens; assembly: GCF_004154835.1. Taxonomy (NCBI): domain Eukaryota; kingdom Fungi; phylum Ascomycota; class Dothideomycetes; order Pleosporales; family Pleosporaceae; genus Alternaria; species Alternaria arborescens. The sequence continues at coordinate 213,285 of NW_021167891.1, read as the reverse complement.
TACCAGGATTTCCAGGCTACATGACGATTTCATGAAGCGCACGCATACAGGAGTCGGTGTGTACGTGTTCTTTCTTGTTGTAATGTCTAAAAGTTAGTAGAAGATCGAGCAGACGTGAAGAAGTCATGCTGGTGGGGTGGTGAAGATCGTCTCCTATCTCCCGCTCACCGCACTGGTACAGAAGCTGAACAACCGCGCACTGTTACCGTGTACATCCATTAAGCGCGATGGCCTATATTTGGCTTCAGCTCATCCAGGAGCTTGTCAATCGCAATACCCAGCACTAACGTCGGTTCCTACAACTCAATCTCGCGGAACCCCTCTCTCTCTCTCCTTCCTCCCAAGCGCGGCCAATTTCGCCCCCACGAATCATTACTTTCCGATATCTTTAATCTCCCATTTTGAACCTTCCCTCCACCCAAGTGTCTCCGCTCCAATCAGAGACGTGAGAGAGAGCGGACCAAGAGCCGAGTTCAGCAAAGTTCTGTATACAAGGTGAGAATCCTTATTTCCAGGTCCTCTCCACCTGGCTTCCTCCGGCCGGTAACAAGTCGGCAAAGTTGTGTGCCACACATGGTCAGAACTCGCACGGAAAGGAAAGTGGAGATGGCATGTGGCATGTCTGCGCATATGTACAGGCGCATCATGAACCTGCATTACCGATGCCCCGGGCTGCAAGACTACGAGCAGCTACGAGCCGGTAGTGTTGCTGTACGAAGGGTTAGTGTAGTGAGTGATCTTGGCACACGGTGGACACCGGGGCACATGAGATGTTTGACACGTCGGAACCTCGCAAAGTGCACACTAGGGGCTTTTGCGTGTATACTGTATCGTGTCGCCGAATGCACTAAGGTGGCCACAGTCATCAAGTGCAAAAATAAATTATGACTTGTTCATGAGTCGCTGCAAGTTGATGTGATGAGACAAGGTTGATTGTCGGCACTCGTGCAATCGACAGAGAGGACAAGGAGCGGAGACAAGCACGTCCGAGATCCAAAGGGGCGGACGTAACGTAGGGGGCGGGCGTCGTGTCAACTGGTTTGCGTGGTTTTCTTAGTGCGACGGCTGTCACGCTTCCTTGTCTTGCGTGCTTTGCTGTTGCGAGCAAGGTACGTACCGAGGGGCATTCTCGGTGCGGGTCCTGACAAAACAGTTTTTCTTGCATCTGCCACACGGCAGCCTTGCGCGTGTTCCGTCGTTGGAGCCTGTTGGACGGGTCATCTGGTCACCGTATCTGGCATGGGCATGCAGGGTCCTGCCTGTTTCGATGCTAGATTGGGCAGACATGCACTGACACACATGCAGTCATGGAGCTGTAATCTGTATCGTGAATTGGCATCATCACGATGGACATGTTGGGCGGCGGGAAACAAGCAAGGACCAAACATGATTGACCAGTTTGTGCTTCGTTCTGTGCTCCTTGTGTGCAGTCGCGAAAACATGCTCATTCGCTCATGCAAGCTATGCTACTTCTAATTTTCTCCGTCAAATAAAACAAAGCCTTACATAGCGCCGAGTATCGACACAAAGGCCCCGATACTTCAGCTATAGGCTGGAAGACATGCAAGTCAAAGCTTCCGTCAAATCTTGCATCTGTACCGAGAGAAAAAAACGGACGAGGTTGGGTACTGAACAGAATCCTGCCATGGCATGAATCGAATTGGAAAGAAAAGAAAAACTCCCGTAACACCGTAGTCGCCATGACCCCCGTGAACTAATCGGGTAAAAGTGCAAAAGTTGTTGTAAAAGAACCAATGGTCGAGGGCGCAATGTGCCGTGGTATATTCGCAAAATGGAGCTGCGACAACACTGAGCTGAGCCAAGCCGAGCTCATATGGTTGTCGAAAGGGTGGTAAGACAGAAGCTGTTTGCTGAATCGAAGTGTAATGACGAACGCCGGGTCCCAATCCTGTGCCGCTATGCAGATGCTCATAAACGCGGTTTCAACGTGCGTACGTGTTCGTGTTGGAAGGATGCCATGATGGTCAGTATGTGAGGCAGTAGACCATCATAATTGCGTGGTAGTGAGGGTTCGAGAGACGAGTGGCGTCCATGATGAGTCGGGGCCTGGGTGGAATACCGACTTGGTGTAAGCTCACTGCGCCGGTAGGGATGAGCACGAGCACTGATTGTTATTTGATGATTCTGCCCTTGCCCTTGACTTTGGACGCTTTTCCAGCGCCCGCAGAGGTGAGCTTGCTCGTTTGCATGAGCTCGCCAATATATCTGCGCGGTGTTAGTCACAGGATGCGGACCAGATGGCTGAGGTACGTACGATTGCAGGAACTTGTTGCCGCCTTCGAGCTTTTCATGCTCGTTCTTGACAACCTCGACGCGATCAACAATCTGCATCAGACTGGCTTGGAGAGCTTTGGCTTGTCTAGCAAAACGGTTAGCTTGATAAGGACTGGGACAATAAGTCAAAACGCGAAACACAAACGACAAAAGAGTAACCAAGAAGCCATGGCGCAACGAGCGACGACGATGACGAAAACGACGACAACAGCAGCAACAGCGAAGTTGGCCGATGGTCTTCGCAGCCTCGACACGTCGTGCGTGGTGGTGCAGGGTTGAGTCACTTACTCTATCAGAGCTTGCCGAGCATCCTGGCCCATCTTCTCGATTTCTTCACTACTCCGGCGAGGGCTCATGGTCCGCGCATCGCCGTCATCGTACTCCTCCTCCTCCTCCTTCATCTCGACATTAGGGCTATCGCGGGGTATTATGATGGTGCCGCTGGATTTCCTGCTCCCTAGACGGGGCCTGGTCTGTAGTGTGGGGTCGTTTTTCATCTCCGTGTCGCTGATGGAAGAGTTGGATGAGGAAGTCGACATGTCGTCGGGGTAGGACTGGCGGCGGTCGTCTTGCGTAGAAGTAGACGGATGGGGAGTGATGAGAATCTGCGGGTTCATTGCACGAGACAGTATAGTGCGGCTCTCAGAGTGTAGGTTTAGGGATGGAGCCAGGTGGGCGAGCGTCGGCAAGAGTATGCCGTAGGTGGGTTCAGGCCAAGATAAAGCCACACGGTTGATGTGGAAGGATGTTAGAGTGGGTGGGCCCCTGTCTGCGCTAAGCCAGATAATGCTTCAGGGTCTCCCGAGACGAGGATCCTTGCCCGTGTAGCGTGGAATGCGTAGAGGAAGGTCGGAACTCTGACGCCTAGCAGAGATGCTCGGGGTGGCGGCGGCAAAGTAGTTCGATAGCGCCCTCGAATGACTCTCGACAACCTTTTCTGTCTTGCTGCTGTCGACTTTTCCCACGCTTGCACTCAAGCTTTGTGGGAGCTTTGTGTTGGAGTTTTGTGTTGATCGGCAAGGGCAGAGCACCCACCAGAGGCGCGGATGATTAGAAGCGGTCAATTAGCGCTGCGATGGCCGAACAACTATTGCCAGGAATTCGCCCAAGGAAACTGGGGCGCGTTGGCGAATGTATTCCGTAAAGTGCAAGGGCAAGCTGGACCGTGTGTATGCCGTGAATCAGACAAATGCGTGGGTTGTGAAGAGGAGCTGTTGCGATTGCAGCGCCCCGGCGAGGAAGAGGCGTGAGAAGGCTGAAAGCGGTGCATGACGTCGCCAGCAGCTGTGAGACATGGGAGAGCTGATCAATTGCCCCATTCTGCCACGTCCCACCGCACAACGAGCACGGCTCCTCGAGACGGGCGGCTGACATCACTGAACACTGCCGTGGGTTCCGTCAACCACCAATGGCGTGCCCCCTTCGCCCCCGACGACGTGAGAAGGAAGTCGCTATGATGGTGCCTGCATCATCCAACGGCGTCGCCTTGCGCTCTCTCTCGCAGCCTCAATCTTCCCCCTTCTGCACCCACACCACTCCTAATATCACAACATACAACACTCTTAATATCCGCCCCCGACCCACCGCCCCTCGCCGTCCAGCACAGCAGGCAATAGCGTACAGGTCAACGCGTTACAGACCGACAGATTGCGGGTCATGCTGTCCATGCGCACATCACCAGCCGCTCATGTTGGGCTTGGTCGCTGATCCCTCTTTGTCTGCATTCCGTTTCGTCGAGCATGCGAGCCAGAAATATATAAGATCGGCTAAGAGGACCCTGCGGCGGCGGCGCTGGCCTGCCACTTTTGCTCCCATGGTATTCATACATTGCCGTTGCGAACCAATCCACGCCCGTTGGCACCACCAGCATGCACAGCGCCAAACTTGCGGCACACTCAAGACATGTCGTGAGGGCCGCCTCGATGCGCCTCTTTTTTCAATTTTTGCAGGGCTCCAGTCGCTTACTTTCAATCGTGTCAGCACCAGGGACCCTGAGATCTCGTGCGCGCTTGACTCCGCACCGTGCCATGACCAATGACGAAATTCTGGTTTGATCAGCACGTCACCCTGGACACTGCGCAACCGCTCACGGTGCTTCTATTCGACCTTTGCTCCCCGGGCCAAGAGCTTCTTTTCGTGCAAGATGACAGCGGTGGTTTGCTCGTTGGAACAATTCCCGTCTCCGCCGCAATACTGTCGCACTTTGTCCAATCCCTAGTTCTCCTGCATTGGACAATGGCGATCTCCAGGATCATGACGTCCAGCGTTCCAACGTGAGAAAACACACTCGTCTGACTGGCGTACCGTTTCCCCATTATCAATAAGTCGTTTCAGCACTCATAGCTCCACCTCGCCGGTACGATCCGCATCTCGCTAGGTTGCAACTTGTGCTCAAGTAACCATTCTGAAGCGTCGAAATAGGTCACCGCTGTTCTGCTTCGTGACGATCGTTCGGGAACACGGCTGCTTAGGGAAAGACAGAGGAACGATTGTCATTTTCCCGCGGGTATTCGAGTAGGACCGGCACCAGCCGGCCTTGCAGCTATACTATCATTGCTTTATTCGGTCCGGCGTCGCGCAGTATGCCCCTACCATGTCTCTACCACGCGTCTACATACCTCGCCAGCGTACCATTGCCACTTCCAGTCGACAACGATCAGCACGGGGTTTCAAGGCGACGCACATGGTCTGCGGCATGAGAGCCACCATCGCATGTTCCTACAAGACTATGACAATTAACATCTCAAATGATTCACAAGGGACGTGACTGCATCACGTCGATACTTCGGAACCTTTACTAAGTTGACTTTGACTTGAGTGACTTCTGCCCACGTCACCCGACATGTGCCAGCATACTTTCGACTCCAACGTCGCTTCTCCAACACTCCAACACTCCAAGTCGACAAGACAGGCTCACCAGAGCTCGCTTAACGCACTTGATGAATCAATTTGCATGCTGCTAGCACCCTTCCCGTTGTCTTTGCATCATCGCTGGTCCGGCATTCGTCTGTGAGGTTTCCACTTTTCGTTCTTCGGTGGTTCTCCAGCAGATGGTACCTGAGTCATGAGCCCGCTGGCAAGGGTCCACCTGGTACACGCAACCAATACACCTATATCGGCCCGACACCCCCTTCTCTGATTTCACAACAAGGCGACATCAATCACGACACTGCGATCTTGGGACATTGCCGAACCCAGTAATCAAACGCTGCCGAACCAAGTCAAAACGTGCCGCCGTTGCGCCGACGTGCAAGCAACTGTGGACCTGCGGCCTATATGTCCGGTAGGGCTGCATTCGGAGACAGTGCGGCGTTTTGTGTTGCAGAGTCCCGCTGCTGGGATGTGATGATGTAAGTCAGCAAAATCGCATGGCATCGTATCACGAGGCTTGAAGAGTTGGAAGTAAGGCACCGACAGAATCGCCGGCAACGGCAATACCGACAACCACGCGTCCCTATAACGTACGATATATAGCCAATGACATGGTCTGCGGCATATTGAGAGATGAAACAATAGTTTCTACTGAACAGAAATAACTCGTTGCTTCTGTGTAGCAAACAAGTATCGTCTGCATCGGAGACATTCGCAACCTAACGGTTTACAGGACAGGAAACACCTACCGCCAAGACTGGCATATTGCGAACTAACATCGATCCTAAGATACATACACGTGTCCAGCGATACAATCTCCACGATATGTTACCGGATGCTCAAGCTCAGACATGTGTATCCCATCGGCAGCATTGTCGCTATCGATTGGCATTCACCTAACCCCACCCCATCTCCGGATGTGGCACTTCCACCATAAATGATAGACAACACAACCTGGCTTAGTGAGACCATTCTGTTAGGGATTCCCCGGATCATCTTACGGCCATAACCATCTCTGGCATATATCTTTGTCCATCATCGTTAGCTGCTTCCGTGGCCGAACGTGTCAGACCTGTATCGGAACATCGGGGACTAACAAGGCAACTCAGGCGCTGACGCGCAGGCTCCTGATACAAAGTGTAGCAGAATTTTTCCTTATCGATCAGCACTGATTAACAATCTTCATTAGCACGCTATAAAGCAGAGACTGGCGGTCGGCCTTCTTCATCGCGATGTCATCTCGATGTCGAATGCGCTTGTGCTTTCCATCATGGAGGCATCTATCTCACTTGATCATGATCTGAAAGCTTATTGTCATCATTGTGGCATGTAGCGCGGTTTAACGGTCATACAGCAGAGTGTAACACCCACCTGTGCAACGTCCCATTTGCAGGTCCCCAACTCAACTGAAAACGCTTTTTTTCTTTCGGTGAAGCATTCCCAGCCAGGACAATTTGCTTGCGAGATGCTCATCGGCTCAACTTACTGCTTGACCATGGTCAGTTATCGTTGATCGAACATGGGAAAAGCGTCAGCACGGTAAACGTAAACATGATTGCCATTATATGTTTGTCCCTCGTAGTTCTTCCCACTCTTATGTTGGAAGGCAAAAAACCATCGAGCTGCTGCTGGTAAGGGGCTTTTTTGTGCCCGCACCAGTGCTCGCTTCTCCGCATGCAGAGGCCAGCATAGCAGTAGGACAGTCGGTTGCTGCACTGCAAGTACAACGGTCTCGGCGCCTAAGCTGGTTCTTCGCAGGATGGGGCAGCTTTCCGCTTAAAGGGGAGGCCGCGACCTTCAAGTACACCGTCAGCCCCTTGTTCTCGAAACCTCCGTAATAACTGGCTGCGTAACGTTTACAAATAGAAATCTGTGGAGGCTGATATTTCTTGGCTTGTTGATGGGTCGGAATGGGTTCCCTGTAAATCCCGTCTACTTGGGTCCGTCGGAATTGATCAGTGTGCTTACATATCTACGTTTCGGTCTCTCTCTTGAGTATATTTGGTTAGTTCGTGCAATGAGGATATCATTCCACATGTGAGGATATGAATTGCCCTTTTTTAGTATTTTTTCGCTGACATTGAGGTTCGGAGATGTGTGTGCAGTGTGCTTCGTAGTTCACATTTTTTTTCTTTCTCTGTGCTCTGCCTATTCACCGTGTATACGGTTATACATGACCATGTGTCAAGATGACAGAATTAGAATCATAAGATAGCAGAGACCAACACAACGCAGCAGAGAAAGAAACACAAACAGAAAACTACATCACAAAACAGTAAGCGTTCACATGGTAGCTTAGTCACGAGCCCCCCGTAGTATCCGCATCACCTACCTCTTCAGAACATCCACCCACCCGCGCGGCATAACCTTCCCACCCTCCAACCCCTCTGCCAAATACCTCTCCCCGTCAAACCCAAACTCAACCAACAAATCCTCACTCCCCCACTCCCCATTGCCACTCAGCCCCACCGGAATCTTCCCCTCGCCCTTGACACCCTCCACATACCCCACCGGAAACTGTATACACGGGATACCCGTAAAATTCGCCAACCAAACATACTCCATATTCCTAATCTGCATATTGCCATTGGTAACGCCATGAGACAGCTCCGCGGGATCAATGGGCCAGCCTGCATTGGGTGTCGTGGGCGTGACGACAATGAGACCGGGGTGCTGTTTGAAGAGGGAAGCGAGGTGTTCCATGAGCACGTTGCGCAGGCGCTGGGCGAGCAAAAAGTCTGTGGCAGGACTCTGGCGCGCAACGCTCATTAGGATGCGGTTGGGTGGTGTGAGGTCGTAGATGGAAGTCTTGTGGCCGGCGGCGCCTTCGGCCATGATGGTCATTGCGTGGGCGAGTTGGCCTTCTGTAAGGAGTGGGATGCTGATGTCGATGATTTGGTAGCCTAGTTCTGATTCAAAGTACCGTAGGGCTGAGTGGAAGGCTTCTTGTACAGAAGGGTCGGCGCGGTCGATCCAAGCTTTGTATACACCTAGCACTTTGTTTCGGGGCCCTGTGTGCTTTCTGGGTGGGCTGAACAGCGACGAGGGGTATGTTGATGGGTCGGGCTGGGCGAGTACCCGGTATGCGATTTCTAGATCCGACATGTTGCTTGCGAGGGGCCCTCGAACGGTGACGGATTTCCCAGCATCTGGCATTGGGGCGACCGAGACGCGGGAGTGGGATGGCTTCAGACCGTACAAACCGCAGTAGTTGCTAGGTATTCTGACTGAACCACCGCCATCAGATCCAATGGCAAAAGGTATGAGGCCGTGTCCTACGGCAGATGCAGCGCCGCCTGAGGAGCCGCCCGGGTAGTATGAGCTATTGTATGGATTGATTGGTGTACCCCAGTTCGGGTTGTTGTTTGTGGTATCTTTCATAGTTAGCTTTGTACCAAGGGCCGTAGACACTTGTGCTCACCCATGCCCAGTTCGTGCATGGTCAGCGTTCCGACCAGGATAGCACCTTCTTTCTCTACCATCTTTGCGCACCAGCTCGTGTCCTTGTTCCCGCCGTTGCTATAGTCGTGGGTGGTGCCAATGTAGTGCTTGTACCCCTTGACCTTGAGATCGTCCTTGACACCAAAGGGAACGCCGTCTAGTATGCCCAACGGTTTTCCTTGCTTGTATCGTTGCGTGGAGGCTTCGGCGGCTTGTCTGACCATGTCCACCTTGCTGTCCATGAAGGCTGTCGAGTAAGGCGAACGCTGTGCGACATCTCTGCGAATGAGAGGAAGAAGGTGCTCAACAACATCGGTGGGCGTAAGTGCGCCGCTCGAGTATGCGTCGTGGAAGTCTTTGATGGAGTGGAATCGGCTCGACGAGGTGTGGTTGAACGATTCGCGCAAGCTGGATTTATCTGTATAGCTGGTAGGAGCTTCGTTCGACTCGGCCACCGGTATCACGGTGGGATCGTAGCGCGGGTCGATTCCGTCGAGCTGTCTGCATTCCCGCAAGGAGCTGAAGCCGGCATTGCTCCACAGGATGCCAGGGACCACCGGTACAGTCGCGACGCTGGGTCGATTAGCTTTGTGTGGAATTGAAGAGGCTCGAATGGCTCACAGATTGGAAAGATAGTGCAGTAAAGCTCCCTTGACTATAGGGTTCTTTCCTGGAGGTGGTGCCTTGTATGGCGCGTCGTGAGGTTTGGGGGTGGGATAGTTGAAGAAGCGCGGGGACGTCTGATTGCTTCCCGACATCTTGGCTATGGCTTCACAGGACCAATTGCAAGGAGAGCTGGAAGGATGTGCAATTGGCTTGCTGGTCAGATTGTGCAGCACTTGTATACTTCTTCGCTGTCTTTATTCTGTCATTTGGTATGCCTCGGGATAGATAGCTGAAGCATTGCGCTAGCTTTCACATGTGCTAGTCGCCGTGTTTCGTCATTGCGGGAGTCCCGGTCGCAAGCTCCAAGACATCCGTCGGCCCCGTCGCACGCGACCAGAAAGGAAGTTTTCCGAACAAGGCCAGAAAAGAAGCTTTCCGAACAAGACCTGAAACAGAAGACTACATGTATTCAAAATGTGTTTGCTATTCATTGCTGCTACAGAGCCAAATGCGGAAGCTTCGTGAAAGCTTCAACTCTCCTTCCTCCTAATTCCTCTTACACCCTGAGAACAAAGACGATATAATCGTGTGCACGGCTGGTGTCCACCGGCACAGGGCCCTTGAAGCTTCAAATTTGAAGGCATAATCGTAGTGAAAACCTCTCCTGGACTTTGGGAAGCCAGCGCCGGCTGCATCCGTGTCCATTCGAAGCTACCATGTGCATCTACTGCTTGCCAGAGACCTGGTCGCCCATGCGGTTGTATTCCTTCTGCATGTTCTCGACCTGCTTCTTCAGGTTCGCCATGTCGCGGTCCTTGGCTTCAAGCTCCTTCTTGAGAGCTCCAACCTCGCCGGCACCGCCAACATCCTTCAGGGAAGAGCCCTTCTTGGTGGCTGGGTCGCCCTTCAGGGTCTTGACCTCCTCCTCGAGACGGAGAACATCGAGGATCATGACGTAGGTGCGGTTGAGGATGAGCGACAGGAAGAGGGTGAAGCCGCAAAGGTACATGTTGCGCTGCGAGTAGAACTTGCGAGCCTGGACCTCCATGCGCTCGATGCCTCCAGCAGCGACGTTTCTTGGGAAGTCAGCATTACATCCTGTACGTGGGGCATATCGACTTACCCTCCGCGGCCATTGTCGTCTGAGCCAGAAAGCTCAATCTGCACGCGGTAAACGCGGTTGACGCTGTCAATGAACAGAATCAGGATGAAGATGAAGGTAATCTTCATGCCATATTGCAGCTTTGCTATTATGGGGCTCTCCGAGATGAAGGTGAAGAGCTTGCGGCGCCATGTGAAGGGAAGAGGGACGATGAGGGCGCAGAAGATGAGCATCTCCGTCACCAGGAGCATGAAGACCTGATTGAGTTAGCACACGAGCAGTGGCTATGGGAGACATTGAAGCTTACCAGGCTGTAGTAGAGCGTCATGTTGGCTACGTGGTATTATTGTGTTTGTGTGGGCGGGGTTCAGCTGGACCAACAATGGATCTGGGAGAGCTGGTGTGCGAATACGTGCAACAGCCAGCAGGGAGACGAGAGTGGTGCGGAGGATCTGAGGGGATTGCAGGAGTGTTGATGTGAAAGTGGGAACGGAAACGCGATGTGATGTAGGGGAGCCGCCAGCCGCCAGTGCCTAGCTGTGACGTATGATCGCAGCTTTCCCAACTTGCTCACTAGCGCATGGGCCGCCGGTCTAGCCTCTTCTAGCCGCATTCGCCCTCACAATTTGAGCGAGTGCTTTTCTCTTTTGAGCAGCAACGCCAACAACACACGCGTACTGCAAGTCTGGTTTTGAAGCTTGCATAAAATGACGACAGGTGAAGAGACTTGGAAGGTTGCGCCCGCCCATCCCGCCCCGGACGGTGCCGCCACTAATGGCGTGAATGCTGGCAACGGTACCGTGAATGTGGAATCCGAACCACCTGCGAGTCCAAAGAAGAGGAACAGGACCAATAGCCAAGACATTGAGGATGCTGACACTTCTGTCAAGCGAGTCAAGGGTGTTGCGCCCATCAAGGCAGAGTACACTACACCACCAACCTGAACCACTCACGTGCTAAGAACACCAGGTTTCTGATACGCCTGGACAACAACAAGGCCGATACAAAGGACAAAGTCATCGACGACGATGCAGCCGAGGGCGCCGATGCAGAGCACAAATCTGAAGGCCTGCCCAAGACGGATGCCCGCGATGGCCCCAGAAACGGCAAGAACAGCAAGAAAGACAAAAAGCAAAAAGGCCAAAACACCAGTCGCACATTCGGCAGCTCACGCGACAAGCTACCACTCTGCGGTACTCGTGCAGTGTACAACGAATTCTCGCCAAAGGAGTGTCCGTTTGGCGAAAAGTGCAAATTTGAACATGACATCCGCAAGTACCTAAAGGAAGGCCGACGGGAAGACCTCACCACTTTCGATGGTCAATGTCCGGTCTATGCCGTCAAAGGGTTCTGTCACTTCGGCTGGAAGTGTCGATTCGTCGGCAGCCATTCCGAGGAGCGCACTACAGAAGATGGCAGGCAGGAGTTGGTTCTAAAGGAAGATCCCGAGCGCAAAGCCAAGTTCTCCAGCTTCGACGAGGAAGCAGAGGCTGAGGTGGTCAACATTGTGCCAAAGGATGTCAAGATTGGCTTGTCAAGACGGAAAATTGGCACTCCGAGGGCTGACCAGTACATTGAATGGATCGAGAAGAACCACCGCAACGAGAGGGAGATGTTCGATGCAGCTCAGATGAATATGGAGATTCTCAAGGAAGAAAAAGAGGCACGTAGGGCAGAGTACGTCGAAGCACCCTTCAGACCGTCGGAGAAGCGCAGGCTCTACTATGGACCCGAGACGCCTATGCTCGCCCCTCTCACCACCCAGGGCAACATGCCGTACCGTCGACTCTGCGTGGACTTTGGCTGCCAAGTGACTTGGAGCGAGATGGCCATGGGTATGCCACTCATCCAAGGTGACAAGGGCGAATGGCCACTTCTCAAGGCCCATGAATCCGAGATAACTCCTCCGAAATTCCTGGGCAAGAACACTGTGGTCCAGGGCTACGACAACTCCACTGATATGAAATTTGGTGCACAGATTGCTGCGAACAAGCCATGGCTAGCTACCAAGACGGTCGAGGTATTGACCGAATACTGCCCCAAGTTGCGCGCCATCGATCTCAACTGCGGATGTCCCATCAACCTCGTCTGTGAAAAGGGAAGTGGTTCCGCTCTCCTTGACAGCGAAGCAAAGCTAGAGCACATCCTCCGCGGCATGACCTATGTCTCCAAGGAAGTCCCCATCACAGTCAAGATCCGCATGGGCACCAAGGACAACCACCCCACCGCTCAAAAGCTCATCAAGCGCCTCGTCCTCGGCGGCCACGAGGCTGTAGAATCCGGAAAGGGCACCTCAGGCATCGCAGCCATTACACTGCACGGCCGAAGCAAGCAACAGCGTTACTCGCGCAGCGCGGATTGGTCCTACATTGCCGAATGCTCCGCCCTCATCAACCGCCTGCGCAAAGAACAGGCCGACCGGACAGACACCGTCGCTGAAGCTGATCCCCGTGACCTCGCCAATGGCGGCCACGTCTACTTTGTCGGCAACGGCGACTGCTACTCCCACGAGGACTACTACAACCATCTCGACAACGCCGGCGTCGACACCGTCATGGTGGGCCGCGGCGCGCTCATCAAACCCTGGCTCTTTGAGGAAATTGAAAAGGGCCAGTACCTTGACAAGTCTGCCTCGGAACGCCTGTCTTATATTGAAAAGTTTACCAAGTACGGTCTGCAGACTTGGGGTTCCGATGAGATGGGTATTGGTACGACGCGCCGTTTCTTGCTCGAGTGGCTTAGCTTCGCGCATCGCTATGTGCCTGTGGGCTTGCTGGAACATTTACCTCCTAATATCCAGGATCGCCCGCCGAGGTTTAGGGGAAGAAACGATCTGGAGACTTTGATGGCTAGTGAGCATTACAAGGATTGGATTAAGCTCAGGTATGTTTTTCTTTTGGTTGTTACTCTTGTGTTGAAATGGTTTGGCTAACGTGGGGATATAGTGAGATGTTCTTGGGTCCTGCGCATCCCAACTTCAAGTTTGAGCCTAAGCACAAGTCGAATGCGTATGAGATTGAAGCCGAGGGTTAGAGAAGGGGAAGGAATTAAGACGGTGCGTTCTGTTGGAGATGCCTGAATACATGGGCGTGTGCATTGCATGGTGAGATGAAAAGCGTGGTAGGGTTGATACATTTATATACTACTTCAATGGTGTCTTCGAGCATCTGCATATAGGCGAGTACTATTATTCCCAAAAGGGAAGAAAAAAAAGAGTCATATATCAATACCAGCATACATCTTTCATATATGTTCGCTTTCACCACCTATCAATACAGAAATCCGTTGCGTAAAGCCCCCATGTATACGTTATTTACAAGAACCCCACCAGCGTCTCCAACATGTCCTTCTCAGCCGGTTCAACAGCCAAAACGCCATCAAGCTGCGCCTGTAACGTCCTCTTGACATCCCCCAGCCCTTCATCCCGCTCCCCCAACGCCTTCTCAATCGCCACTTTGGCACCCGCATCCTCAGCCACCAACCAAGCCAACACGGCATCGATCCTCTCCAGACAATACAAGCCCTCGCTCAGCCGCTCAGGAATATTCTCTAGCTCGAAGCTCTCCAGCTCGTCTTTGCTGAGTGCTTTTCGCTTCTCGGCTAACCGTTGGTCAAAGGCGGAGAGACGGGTGACGTAGTCTCTGCGTAGGGAGACTAGTTTTGTAATCTTTTCGTAGTCCTTTTCGAGGAATTTGGCGAGGAGGCGGAAACGGGTGTCTGAATTACCGGGTAGAGAGCGCAGGAGAGAGGCGAAGATACCGAGGATGTGTTCGGTTTGTTGGGGATCGTTGTGAGATTTTTTCGTGTTGTTTGTTTTGGAGAATGTGCTGAAGAGGGGTTTGAGACCGCGCGAGTCGATGAGTTTAGTGCAGACGGCTGTTGCGCTGTTAAGTGTGCTTTCTTGTACTGGTTCCTTGCCTTTTGAAGTGCCGTTTGTTTGTGGTGCAGTGCTTTCTTCTGCGTAGCCGCAGGCGTGGTCTAATACCTTCAAGGCACGGCTCTTGCTCGTCTTGCCGTCTCGGACAAAGAGGAGACAGAGCTCCACACCCTCTGCTTCTAGAAACTTGGCTTTTCCTAGGGGTTCTTCTGTTATGGAGGATAGACAGTTGAATAGGTTCTCCATGTATTCCTCTTCATTGCTATCCTTTTCTGGGTCGTCTCTTCGGTACGGCGCAAGGTTTGTGAGGAAGATCTCGACACCGTTTGCGTCGGCTACGTGGTTTCGGTTCGGTCGCGAGGATTGGGTGAGGATGGAGAGGATTTCGGAGGCGTATTGTTTGTTCTGGGTGGTTGGTTTCTCGGGCTTTTGTATCCTGTCTAGTAGCCATTTCAGTAGAGCAGTTTCCCGCCCTATTATGTCGGTGTATGTAGGTTGTGATAGTAGGTTCTCAATGACGCTGAGGGAGTTGTAGACGCCTGATGCGTCGGCCTCATCGCTCTCGTCGAAGCGGGAGAAGTTCGATATGAGTAGACTGAATAGATCGGCGTCCATGAATGCGGTAACGAGCGCATCCCATTGTTCTTGCTCTCCTCCAACGTCTTCGTCTGTGAGCTCGGATATCATCTCAATCGCTGCGATTGCAATGTCGGTGTTCTCATGCGCCAATAGTTCCACCAGCTTGGACGCCGCGGTGCTTTTCGCAAACTCCTCGTATAGCTCCGGATGCTCTGAAAGTATGCTGAGCGCCTTTATTCCCTCGTCCAGATCGCCTTCAGACTCCATGAACTTTGTTGGGTCGTCCTCGTACTTTGCGCGCAGCGATGCGTTCTTGTTGACCTTCTTTTCAAAGTTGAGCGCCAGCTTGCGCACCCATGGCACGTCATACTTTTCCTCCCCTATCGCCTCGTCGCCGTCTTGCGCATCAATGTATTCCATAGCATCCCGCGCATTCTCATCCAGGCCATCGCCAAAGAACCGTCCTTCGTCATCGTCGCCAGGTCCTTCTTCAAAATCGGGTGGTAACGAGGGCCCCGCTTCGTCTTCGTCGTCTTCATCGGCTACTGAGGCTTGGACTGCGCCTTTGGCGTCACCATTTACGTCGAGTTTTGCGGATTTATAGGATTGGGTTGGGTCGGCTTCGTTTGGATTCTCGAACTTGCGCTTTGCGGAGCCATTTGCGCTTTTGAAGAGGTCGTCAATGCTCGTCATGATGCGCAACGCAAAATGAAGAGGACTAAAAGAAAATCGGATACAGCGAAGCGGAGTTGGTGGAGTCGTCGCGTCTTGTCGTGAAACTGATGGACAGTGAGGAACCCGTTGACGAAATGGTCCTAGCTCTGTGCTAGCGCGCCTTCTCCGCTGTGACGCCTCATGCTGTGTTGGCCCCACTTCTCCTCTCAGCTGTACCTCGCCTGCACGCTTTATTCGTTCACAGCCACGCGGCCGTATCGAGTCTCAGCCATCAGCCATAGGATCGCAGCTGCTTACCGGTTTTCAAGCTTTCCAAAGCTGATAAGATGGTGCTGCCCGATCATGGATTCATCTCTCAGTCTGCTGAACTTCCACCATGGAGCCTGATATTCCTCTGGCCACAGCGCCCAAGTCATCATTGGTCGTTAAGCTTCGCCACCAGCCTTTGTGCGCGCGATGCACTGATATGGCCCGGCGATGGTGCAAACCGCCTGAAAATTATGCCCCGTTTGAGAATCCTCTAGCTGCCCGCTGGAAGTCTCTGCGTGCGCGATGCTTCGACATGCTCCCGCGATGGTGCAAACCGCTTCAACGGTATGCCCCGTATAAGGGTCCTTCGGCTGCCCGTTGGAGGTGGACTGTTAATGAACTTACGCAAAGCTCTCCAACATGTCATTGCTGCCGGTTCCTAGCCCAGGTTCTGGAAGCAAGCCCATGGATCCAAAGCGAGGGCTGGCAAGAGCTTGTTGTTGAAACCTGCACCGTTGGATCCCAGCACATGGCAAAAACCCCTGACCACTCGGTATACAAGACTTATTACAGACCACTGGTTTATATAAACGATCACTACCCCTTGAACGGAATGAAAAACTACTCCGTCATACTTCCAATTTTACAAGTTCACGATGCTACTCCAGACGAACTCAATTCATCGATGTTTTGTAGCAGGCCTGTCAATGCCATGGTCGATCTGTCACTAGCCGCAAGCTGGCACAAGATCTGTATGTCGAGACATGAAAACTCAGCAGACGGCCATGGTTGCTGTCCAAACACACAGGAATTCCTTCCAGACTTCCGAGTCATTGACGTCCAGCAACGTTGCGTTGTAAGGACAAGTGGCAACGTCGACTATGCGGCACTCAGTTATGTCTGGGGAAACGCGAAGCGTCTTGTGCTATCCAAAGACAACGAAGCTTGGCTTACTACACCCGGCGCATTGGCACAAACCAAAGAGAACGTTCCTAAAACCTTTAGGGATGCACTGGAAGTTGCTGCAGCTCTAGGGATTGCGAACCTATGGGTGGACGCGTTATGCATCGACCAAAGCAACTCTGGACAAGTCGAAAGCCATATGGACGCAATGGACAGAATCTATGGATCTGCTGTTCTCACCATAGTGGCTATTGCTGAAAATGCTGACTTGGGTCTTCCGGGCATTAGCCTGCCTCGTGGACCTTCTCAGGCGGTCTTCGAATATAACGGAACTCGCTATTTGAGTTCTAAACCGACATATGGGGCTGCCATAGTAGACTGTCCATTGGAAAAGCGCGCTTGGTGTCTACAAGAGAAGTTGTTCTCTGCCCGACTTCTGGTTTTCACCGATGCTCAAGCTTTCTATCACTGTGGTGCCGCGACGTGGTTCGAGGATACGATCATGGAAACACCGGAAAGCAACTCTGGCACTGTACTCAATAGAGAGAATATGCGTGGCGGGAGGAAACGCCGAATGGAAATGGTCGATTTCTTAGAGCACACCGCGTACGATACGTACAACACCCGCCACACTGCCCTCGAAGACAGGAACTTTTGGTCGCTGGTTCAAAGTTACAGTCTGCGGAAGATGACCTTCGAGGCCGATGTGATACGCGCTTTTAGGGGAATCCTACGATCTGTAGAAGCACAGCATGGTCGTGCTATATGGGGAATACCTCAATACCACTTTTTGAGAGGCCTATCATGGTATCACGACGTGCATCAGATGGACTTACGCCGAGAGGGATTTCCCAGCTGGAGCTGGGTGGGATGGCGCAGCAGTGATAACTACCTGCGCTTTGCGAACTGTAAAAGGAAGGACACCGACATCGGAATCATGGATGGTCGATACCGCGTTACTCGCAGCAAGCACAATGGACGTTCTGTATGGAGCCTCACTTGGTTCTATTACACGACTGAAGAAGATGATGACCAGTTGCAACTAAGGACTGTGCAGCTCGAACCTCAAGACTGCAACACAGACCCTCAGGGTGTTCATCCTAAATCCGCGGCGGCATCACCCGCAAAGACTGAAACCTCAATTGAAACCAACATAGAGTACAGCCATTTCAGTGAATGGGATTTACCTGGTCACCCAAGGAGCGTGGAATCTACTCACGAACCAGTGTTACCTCTTATGTCCAAGCTGGAAATGCCTCCAATATCACACATCCTACGATTCTACACCAGCGTCGCCACAGTTTTGGTTCATCCCAACCCGATCACTAATTCTTGGAACGAGAGGAGGGAATTTCGCCTCCTTATACCCGGCACCGACATTGAGCTTGCCACAGTCGAAATAGACCCACTCTGGTCTGGCATCGGTAACGAACACAGCCTTGTCTATATTTCGAGATACTGCCCTGAGTACTACCGTTATCTAGAGGAAAGTGTTACAGGTCCTGAGAGGCTTCACCTACTCTTGCTTGAGAGCGTACCGGAATGGGGCGAAGTGAAGAGGAGAGTGCAGCTGGTACAAGAAGTCAGTATCTTGGACTGGAGGAAGGCAAATCCAAGATGGGAGTTGGTCAGTTTAGCATGAAATACTCGGGTTCCAAAAGTGACCCATGGCATATTATTGTCTTCTTACTGCCATATCGATTGTCACCACCCCTTATGCGCAATGGGCGGTGACGGCTCTTCGCGAACGACTTTCGGACCGAAAAGCAGACGAATTATGCATTTATCGGGGGTTGGAAGCACCCTACACTAAGTCAAACATAGTTTTGAGTACTTTGTCATCCCAAGCTTCGCCATCCATGATTCCCTTCACCTCGGCCATCCCAATGACTTGATAGCCTTCACCCACGCCGCGGAGTACCATGGGCACCCGCAGACCAGAGATCAATACTATCAGATCACCAGCCTGTACAGGGCCTGGAGTGATCCCCTCATATCCCTTCTCATCTGTTAAGAAGCCGAGTTTCCATTGGCACTCCGCCGCCCAGGTTTCAGTTACCATATCCACAAGTAGTCCTGCGACTCGCAGTATCCTGATCAAATATGTGAAATTAGGCGCTGAATTTCCGGCAGCCTTGAAATGCTGCACCTCCCATCTGTGATACTCTCTGCTCAAATCAGGCACCCAAGTAGGTGTTCCTGGATACGAGGGCAACGAAGCTTCGATTAGTATATCCAGATTGTTCTGCCACTCGACGATGCGTCGTGCAAAACGAAAATAGACGTCAGCAATGGTGCTGTGTTCATATTCTGGGTCGTCCAAGGTGATACCGAGAGCTTGGAATGCGCCATACAATGCAAAAACCTTGTCTCGCAAGTCGGTCGCGCCACGGAGGCGGACGAGGTTGATGTTGTTGATCAGAGCCTTTCGAAGCAGCTGTTGCCTACCTTCGGCAAATCCTTCGGGCGGGTTGAGGAACGCCATTACAAAAAAGAGCGAGAAGATGAGAATGACAAGTATCCATGCATCCCAATCACTGTTTTCCAGTCTCCAGTGATCCCTGTTGAATCGGTATATCGCCATACTAATAACGAGTACTAGCAATGCACGCACGCAAACCTCCTTGAGCACGCGAAATCTTCGAAGCGTCTCTTTCTTCGAGCCCGACGAAAATAGGTTCAGTGCCATCTCGTAGAACCGAGCGTCGCTGTCGTCCCAGCTCTTTTGTAAAAGACACAGCCAGAGGATTTCGATGCACTGCGCTGCGTTGCGCGCAGAACGGACTGTGTCGGTGTTTTCGTGTTCGAAGGCAACGTCGAAGCCGCCCATCAAGTTTCCCCATAGTATTGTCTTTTCGCCGCACATTACGAGAGGAGCGGAGGCCAGGGCAACTTCTTGGACCGTCCAGGTCCTGGTGAACCAGCCTCTACCAAACAAGTCCTGCATCGATTCTGACCTATAATGCATCTCGTGCCCAGTAAACCACCGTGAGCAAAAACGAAGAGCATCTGAGGCAGGTCAGAATCTACTTCACAAAGACTCTGATTTGCGTATTAACTCACAAGCTGTACCGCGTTCTCTGAACCAGGTAGCGACTCGACGCCGCTCTTTTGCTCTCAACAGGTTTGGTCTGTGATTGAACCTTGCTACGGGCCAGTTGAAAGACATCCGGGACACATATTGGCACCAATCAAGTGCGTAGTCGGACTCTGGCGTACTCTCTCCGAGCCACACAATGACTCTGTCAGCTTTCGAATAGATATCGGCCATCATGGCGACCTGATGGCTCTTGTCCTTTTCATCTTGCTGATTAATGCAAATGGCGTCGATCCACAATATCCGTTTTCGAGCGCGGTGTCTCAATTTTAGAAGGGCTTCGTAGCAGTTTTTGGTCACTTGAATGCTTCCACTTCCAACGCCTATGGAGAATTTGGGTTCTGGCGCTCCCCACTCATATGACAGCGCATCGTAGGCCGTAGGATTCTGTAGTGATGTCTCAAGAAGCGAGCCTGATATGTTGCCGGAGGGTTCACTCGGGGGATTAAGATGAAATATTCTAATGCTCTTTCCATGTAACTTCGTGTATGGGGACGTCATGGTATATAATTCTGATTAATTCGTACAAGGAGTGCCATTTCACCCTGAGTCGACTTTGTTCTTTCATAACCCACGAGAAGTCTTGGCCGGAAGCCCAAGACAGAAAACCCTCTGTTCTATGGAACTTTCATTCCAAGCTACCCCTCCTGACACCATCGCCTGGCCAATCATGTGCGTTCGCTCCGTTCTGTCAGCCTATTTGAGGCGCAATCTCGACCAGGCCATGGAGGAGCTGAAGGCGGAATTGACGTAAAGGCAGCGCTTCAGCCTGAGGCTGAGATAATGCAACAATCTTGAGTGGTGTGATGATGGAGCAATGGAGTATAGTGATCATGTGGCCTAGGCTCAGCCCCTCTTTGAGTCTTGGAACGCTAGTGGATACAGATGCGATAAAAAGTAGGGTACTTTTCGGCTCTTTTCTTAGTGAGTATCTGCTATTGCCTAAAATCCAGTATTTGTCTTATTCATCGATATCTCATAGGATCTATCCGCAAGCAGAAGAGGTCCTAGAACAGGGTGTACAGATCAGACACAGCGGGCATGGTAGGCTTCGGCATGCCAGAGATTCAGCCTTGCACTGCCACTATAAACGTCTCATGTTTTCAGATCTGTTACCCCGCCATGCTCCTCCCTTTTGATGTTGGGCTCATCTCGCAACCCTCGAAAACATACAAGTAACGCTTACCTTCACTATTTGAGAACTCTGTATATGTACTGTTCCTACAGTCCTCGTTGAACTGTGCAGTACTATACTATCAAAGCCAGGTAGGCTAGACTCAGGTCTCTCAGCCGTGGTTCATCTAGCTAACGAAGAAGCAGTCCCGCATATGGCACAAATGGACGGCTTTGTCTACGAACCGATTGACCTCGACCGCCCGGCGCTTCGGCTCCTACATTTACTAAGAGGCAAAGGGTCGATCATTGAGTGTATGCTGTATCAGGCCTTCCTCGACGGTGCCGACCTCATTCCATATGATGCTTTATCATATACCTGGGACGGCGCGGATAAGAACTTTACTGTGACAGTCAACGGGAGATCCCTCAAAGTTACTGAAAACCTATACTTAGCCCTTCAGCGTCTTCGCTCAGAACATATAGATAGGGTGATCTGGGTTGACGCTATTTGCATCGATCAAAACAATATGAGAGAACGAGGACATCAAGTTCAACAGATGTGTAAGATCTATTCGCAAGCGGAAGAGGTAGTAGTCTGGCTAGGTGAAGCGACGCAAGAGACTGACGTCCTCATGGGGTCTCTACAGCAACTGGAAAACCACAGCTCAATATATGGATATAAGCGCAGTCACTGGGATCTGTCACAGTGGACCACATTCTGGCTATTGGATTCCAAGGGTCCAGATGTTCAGTTACGCAAAGGCTTAAATCTGCTCTTGAGTAGACCGTGGTTTAGACGAGTCTGGATCTTGCAGGAGATCGCCAATGCGAAGAGAGCAAATATCTGGTGCGGCACCAAGTCTGTTAAGTCACATATCTTTGCTGTAGCTCCATCGCTCATAGGTATCGAGCCAAGACGCCATTGTCAAGCGGTGTTGGACATCATGCCTGGCCGCCTACGGGAGGAGACCTGGTGGAACGAGAATAGAGACCTGTACAACCTTTTGCTGAAGTTCAGCGAAAGCGAAGCAAGTGATCCACGAGATAAAGTCTACGCCTTACTAGGAATATCTTCGGACGCCCAGGATACCGATAGGCTACGTCCAGACTATACGAAACTCCTCCAGGAGGTGATTTACGACACATCTTCGTTCTTGTTCGGACCACAGCATGTTAAATACGGGGCAATGCCAGAGTTTTTAAAGGACCTTGCTTCTCGAAGCGTTGCATTCTTTGTAGAACTTGCAAAGACGTCAGATGTGAGCGAAGTAGACCGTTTCCTGAAGCGGCGGGGTCTCGAAGTGCCATTACCAGAAGACGTGGTCAAAGCCGCCGCTGCAAATGAGGAAAATGGGCAAGAGATTATGAGCTGTCTTCTTCAGCAACGTGGACACGAAATCTTGGTTACGGAGGAAGTGATCAAAGCCGCCCTAGGGAATAAGAAGAACGGCCTGGAGATCATGAAATTTCTTTTCCAGGAACGTAGAGATGAAATCGAAATTACAGGTGGAATAATCAAAGCTGCCGCTGCAAATGAGGAGAATGGGTTGGAGATCATGAAATTACTTAATCGGGACCGCGCATACCTATGGACGATTGAAGAGGAAGTGCTTGAAGCCGCCGCAAACAATGAGAAGAACGGGCTGGAGATCATAAAAATTCTCCATCAAGGAGCTGGAAATCGATGGGAGATTACAGAAGGCGTGATTAAAGCTGCCGCAAGGAATGAAAAGAATGGGTTGGATATTATGAAACTCCTCTATCAGGGACATGGAAATGAGTTCAGGATTACAAAAGGAGCAATTGAAGCTGTTAGAGACAACACGACAAGTGGAATGGAAATCACAAACTTCCTTTTCCAGAAGTTCATCCTCCCATTCAGCATAATAGTCGTCGAAGAGTTGGAAGTAGCCTTGACACACGACGAGGAGGCAAGAGGGCTTCTCTACGACGAGAACACCGACTCTTCCGTCTGCGACGAGAACACCAACTCTTCCGTCTGGTTGATGAGCGATATCGTATGGAAGGCGTCTGCAGAGAAAATTCATATGGCGATAAAGATGCTGCTGTTATACCCAGGCGTCGATGTCGATGTAGAGGGTGGAATGCACGACACTACACCCAAGCCGGATCCATTCAAACGTCACAAGGCGGTGTTGAGGCTGCTACTAGAACCAAAAACCTCCTCCATTGCGCATCGCACATCGAATCCAGTCACACTTTCGGATCAATTATAACAGACGACCACTATGTCATTGCAGTGCAACCTGCGTATCGGAAATACATGAACGAAACAGGCTTAGCTTCAGGCAACAGGACCCATGTGGCTGGCCTTACCATTCCATCTCACAACGCTATATAAACGCGCAACCATCTCCTTGATTCTTCAAGACATCTTGATTCTCTTTGAAGTTTTCTTACTCGATACGCAAGGACATATAGCACGGACCAGAATGCAGGCAGAAGGCGGATGCGGAAACTGCGACGGTTGTACTCGAGTAGAAGAGCAAGCACGACTGAGAGCCGCCCAAGAAGCCGCACGCGAACTTGAAGCACTCAAGACCGAGGAAGCTTCCCATCTCTGCACGGCCGAATCCATCCATCCAGCATGTCCGCTCAAAAAATCAATTCACGAGCCGCTTGCTTGGTCAATCGAATCTACAGATGTCCTGGACCAAAGCAACAGCCCACTATTCACGCTTCTCCCCCGCGAGATCAGAGACATGATTTACAACTACGCCCTCACAGACACAACATCCTATCCCGTGGACCGCGACCGACCCGAAGACCCCAATCCCTTTGCGCGATTCGACCGCGCATCTGGGTACTCTCAAAACTGTGCCGGCATTGATTTGTACGCTTCGGACATCGCTACCCCCCTGCTTTACACATGCAAGGCAATTTACCTAGAGACTTACACCACCCCTCTACGCATCAACCCTTACATCACAGGAGAGCTATCCGTCCAGAGGCAAAAGCGCAACCTGTCAACCTGGCAGTTGGCGCAAATACGTAGCTTGGACATTACGCTCCCGCAGCACGGATTGGAGAACGGGGCCTTGAGGAATTACCTAAATGAGTATTGGAACGCGACTTCAAGGTACCAGGGGCGTTGTTATATCGTACCGGTTAGAGCTATACGCCCATCGGACAGAAAGCGATGCGAAAATCTGGAGTATGCCAACAATAACAACAGTATCTTGGTACCTGTAGCGGGCGGCGACAGTTTGACAAAGAAGAAAAACAAGAAGAAGAAAGATTTTGACCGCCTTATCGACGTTCTAGACAGCACTTCCATCATCATCCCCCAGGATTTCATCTACCCATGTTCTCATACTCTCAAGGTAGCGCCCGCTCAACCTATACGACACATCACACTACGCCTAACGCACAGCGACTGGTGGACACGGGGCAGCCCACCTACTGCTTCCACTGATGAGAATTCAACCACCAGACACCTCCATCTCGACCCAACATTTGGTTCCCACCCAGACGGCCGCCATTCAAACACAAGCATGCGCCTCCGTGCCTCTGAGCGTCTGCGCAATCGGCACCCCCGTCTCGACCCACAGTCCTGGGGCTCGCATATCAAGCAAGCACTTCCGGGTCTCGAGACGTTGGTTTTGGTGCTGGAGACGTGGAAAGTCAAGGAGGAGCAACTCGAGTGTGTGGTGCAGTGTGCGCAGACGTGGAGGTTTTGTGAAGAAGAGGGAGATGGGAAGGAAAAGGAGAAGTGGGCGTTGGTTTGGGATGGTGAAGTGGTGGAGAAACGATGGAGTAGGGGATTGCGAGGGTTGAGATTGCCAAAGGATGCGAGTTGGGCTGATCGATGTAATGATTTTGAGGTGAGGGTTGTGCGGTATGTGAAGAAGGTAGTGGAGGGGTAAGTTTAGCAATATCCTTTCCTCATTCCCCATCTCTCACAACTTGCATTGCCAGACCAAAGAGTCATCTATAAATGGGCATTATTTTTCTTAGCTGCCTACTGGTATCTAACACAAACGCATCCATGCGCGTCCATCTACTAACCGAATAATTACCACCCCTCATCCATCTTGTCATCACATTGATTCGTCCCCAACAAGCGTCTCATCATCCTCGCACCCAAAACTCCA
This sequence comes from Alternaria arborescens, assembly GCF_004154835.1. Classification (NCBI taxonomy): domain Eukaryota; kingdom Fungi; phylum Ascomycota; class Dothideomycetes; order Pleosporales; family Pleosporaceae; genus Alternaria; species Alternaria arborescens. The sequence goes on along the minus strand of NW_021167891.1, from coordinate 188,359 downwards.
ATCCTCTTCACTATCATAGGCATCCTCTATCCCATCAAGACCGAAACCAACATCTTCCTCCGCCATACATATTCGCTCACCCTCTTCATAACGCTCAATCGCTTCTATTTCATTCTGCGTCAAAACAATTGATTCAGGTACCGACAAGGGCGTTGGAGGGAGCAAGAAAATCCGGGGGAAAACACGCTATGATCCGCCGTTGAGAAGATGTTCAATGGCACCTTGGACGTTGCCGCCACTTCGTCGCAGCGCAGCGACATTCCGGTCAAATTCGTAGAAGCCCATTTCGTTGAGCTGCCTGAGTTGGGTCTCGTAGACTTCTTCGGGCGGCCGGTTGTCTGCTGGTGCTGCGGGCGCACCGAAGCCTCCTCCAAACCCACCACCGGGACCAAAGAGTGCGGCGAAGGGGTTGGCGCCGCCCGGTTGTGCTGCGTCACCTGGAGCTCCTGCACCTTGACCGAAAGCAGCGAATGGGTTTGCTCCTGCACCTCCTGCACCTCCTGCACCTCCACCCATCATCTGCATCATGTTGCGCATAGCTTCCGGGTCTTGCATCATCCTTTGAGCTGCCTCGGCGAATGGGTTCGCTTGTCCGCCCTGTGCACCAGCTCCGCCGAATAAGTTGGGAAAGGTGCCTGAAGCATCTTGTGTGTTTGGTGCCGCACCGGTGTTGGCACCTTGTTGCTGAGGAGCGAAAGGATTCTGGCCTCCCGCAAACAGGCTGGCGAATGGATTTGCTCCAGCTCCTCCAGCTCCGGCTCCACCAAATGCAGTGAAGGGGTCTGTGGATCCAGTTGTGTTGGGCTGGTTTGGCGTCGCGGTCGTGCCTTCACCAGTTGCGGTTGAACCTGGTTGTGTTGTGTTGTCTGTAGCTCCTGGGGCTGGGAAACTGGGGCCGCTGTTGCCCATATTCCGCTGCATCTGCAGTTGCATACGCATCATCTCTGGGCTGAACATCATGCGGCGCATCTCTGGGTTTCGGAGGACTTGCTGGAGCATCGGGTTGTCGCGAATCTAGTCAAGTTAGACCAAAGCAAGATAGAGTAAGGGGGGTAGAGTAAGGGCCTGCGCTCACCATAGGACTCTGCAACATCATATCCACCACCGCTGGGTTGTTCATAGCTTCGTTGAGTTGCGACAAAAACATGGGGTTCTCCATCTGTTCTAGCATGGCCTCGGGGTTTGTAGGGGGTCCGCCCATCTACGAACATGTTAGCATGTCCCTGTCGAATAGCGAGCTGGACTGTACTTACGCCACCATCTGGCCCGAAAGTGTCCATTCCTGGTAGGCCGTGGAAGCCAGCATAGCGCGCACCTGTCAGACCAGCGAGCGGGTTGTTGCCTGTTCCGGCAGCAATGTTGGTCGGCACCTGTGGCGTCTGGGTGTTGCCCCCACTGGCTGTACTTGATGTGCCTTGGTTGGCGGGGTTCTGTCTTGCGTTGCTGGCGGCGCCCTTGACAAGGTGAACTGTGTGGCCGTCCTTGATCTTGACGCTAGCGAGTGTGTCGGGGTCTTTGAGTACGCGACCGGAGTATATCAGGCGCTGGCGTTCGGCGGGAACATCTGCGTATTCGGGCGTTGAGAGTTTGGCCTTGAGGTCGGCAACTGTGGTGGTGTTGGGTAGAGTGAGTACGTGCTTCTGGTCGTTTGCAGCCTTGACATTGAAGGTGATTTGCGTGTCCTCGGTGGTTGTGGCGGCGTCGTCGGCCATGATGACTGTTTACGAACGTGGGGGAGCAATGGTAGCGATGGGGACAGTTTGTTGTAGGGGCACCTGGGGAAATAGAGCTGCCGGTTCTATGACTACGGGCAGCGAAGTGATACGTGTCGTAGAGGCAGAGGCGTGTTGACTGGGAGAGAGAGGCGTCGAGGCTATCATTAGCTTTGGATACGATTGGAAGGCAGTAGAACGTCACAGGTGGACCCGCACCTTGTACCCTGCCATCGCTAGCGCGTGTCCGTGCATAAGGCACCAGTTCCGCTTACTAAGGTACGTGAGCCAAGCTCCCGGGTGGGGAAGAGCGACTGGGGAAGCATGCCGAGGTATCTTCGGGGAGAGTAGCTGTCCGCCGTCATGCAAGCTACAACGGCCATGTTGCATACCCGAATTAACTTTGGAGCTCCTGACTGAGTGATCGCTGTTCGACCCTACTACCTTAGCATCACAACTTACATCCAAGCCCACCATGAAAGGCATACAGATCAAAGAATACGTCAAGGTACATGTCCCATCTATCCCACCTACAAACCGCCCATTGACCCAACCCAGGGACCAGAAGACCTCAAAGTCCTCGACCTGCCCACACCCACGCCCAAATCCGACGAGTACCTAATCGCCATCCACGCTTCGGCGACCAATTTCTTCGACCTCCTCCAGATCCGCGGCAAATACCAACACCAACCCGCCTTCCCCTGGATAGCTGGTTCAGAGTTCTCTGGCGTCGTCCTCAAAGCGCCAACCGCCCTCGCAGGAGGCAAGACACCCAAGTTCAACGAGGGCGACAGGGTCTTTGGCGCTTCACAAGGCGGCTACGCAACACACATTGTCTGCACAGAGGAGCGGCTCAAGGGCGTCCCTGAAGGATGGAGTTATGAGGATGCAGCGGGTGTCTTCGTTACAGCGCCGACGAGCTATGCTGGCTTGGTGGTCAGAGCAGGTATCAAGAAGGGTACGTCACTTCACTCCACTCCCCAGCGCTCCTATCCCGTTCTTTGCAGACAGGAAACTAACATTCTCCCTTCTCTCTGACAGGGGACTGGGTACTCGTCCACGCAGCAGCCGGCGGCGTCGGTCTAGCCGCCGTGCAAATCGCCAAAGCCTTCGGCGCGACCGTCGTCGCCACAGCCGGCACCTCGCACAAACTCGACGTTGCGCGTTCCTTTGGCGCAGATTACGCCGTCTCCTACCGCGACAAGGACTGGCCCGAGCAAGTCAAGAAGCTCACCCCAAAGGGCCGTGGCGTGGATATCGTATACGACCCTGTCGGTCTTATTGCTCAGTCCATGAAGTGCACAGCCTGGAACGGCAGACTGCTGGTCATTGGTTTTGCAGCGGGCGACATTGAGAAGATGGCTACCAACCGCATTCTGCTCAAGAACGTTAGCGTTGTCGGCCTGCATTGGGGTGCCTATGCGATAAATGAGCCAGAAATGCAGGACAAGGTATGGGACGGCATCTTCCAGCTTGTCAAGGAAGGAAAATACAGGGGTACTGCTTTTACCGATACCGAATATGTAGGACTAGAGAGTGTGCCTGCCGCGCTCAAGGCGCTGGGTGGACGTGATAGTTGGGGCAAGGTCGTTGTCAAGGTACCGCAAGAGGGAGCAAGTAAGCTGTAGGCTCTACTAGACTCCGTCAAGCCACGATACGAATGACATACTTGGACTGAAACATGTCGATCTAGTCAGCCATACTGTCGTTTGGTCACATTTCACATGCGGCCCTGTGACAAGTAATCCTACTGCTATTCAAAGCTCTCATTCCAAGCTACGTAGGTATACAAAACGGACCAGTGACCCCTTTGTCTTCAGTGATATGCATTTTTCAAAAGCCGAATCAGGCCAATTATAATCGTAGATAAAGTAGCGGAAAAAGGTTTCAACGCCTGGCCAACCTCCGCGGTAGCCTTTATTTCCTCTCTTCATTCATTCTGTCCCCACCAAGAAAAAAAGACAAACGATGAAAAGGGACAAAACGCCATAACCATGCAAAGCAAACTGTAAGCGTCTAGGCTGACTGACTACCACCAAGGGGATTTCTTCCCTGAGGCTGTATTTCGAGTACCACCGGCGAAGGCGGGAACTGTTCTATCTGCGCGAGACGACTAGTCACGCACGCTCAATCCGGAGCGATCGGTAAACATGCGTGTAGCAATGTTCATAGCGAGGAGTTCCTGGAAGAGGAGTTTGGCAGCGTAGGGGATGTGGATCTGGGAGATGCGCGTCTTGTTGTGGCAAGGGCGGCATTCGTAGAGACCCTTCTTGAGTTGTCTGGATTGCTCAGTTAGCAAGCTATCATGAGAAGATGGAGGAATAGAAAGAACTTACGCAATAGGACTCATCAAACCGCAGATATCACACACGTGCACCGTGTACGCATCCGAAACGGTAAAGAGACGTTCCTTCAAAAAGGCGGCGGCACCGTGAGCAATCATACAATCACGTTCCATCTCTCCGAAACGCAGACCACCGTCCCTAGCACGACCCTCGACAGGCTGGCGGGTAAGAATTTGCAGCGGACCACGAGCACGAGCGTGAATCTTGTCGTCGACCATATGCCTTAGACGTTGGTAGTATGTAGGTCCCAAGAAGATTTGTGTTCGCATCTTCTTTCCCGTGTGGCCATTGTACATGATCTCGAAACCACGCTTTTGGTAGCCGGCATCCTCAAGCAGACCGGACACTTGGTCGACGGTGATGTCGGTGAAAGGTGTGGCGTCACCCTCTTGTCCCGTAATGGCACCGACCTTGGAGAGCAGACACTCGATCAAATGGGCAATTGTCATACGAGACGGAATGGCGTGGGGGTTGATGATCAGATCCGGTGTGAGTCCCTCCCTGGAGAATGGCATATCTTCCTGGCGGTAGGTGATACCAATGGTTCCCTTTTGACCGTGACGAGAAGCAAACTTGTCACCAATCTGCGGGACCTTGGTCGTTCGCGTACGAACCTTGACGAATCGGAGGCCTTCGGTGTTGGTGGTGAAGAGCACCTGATCGACGATACCGTTCTCGGTGCTTCGGAGTGGCGTTGAAACATCGCGCTTGGTGTGGAGTGTAGTTTTCTGACCAAGCTCCTGTGCATCGGTTGCGATGGGCGCTGTCTTTCCAATGATGATATCATCACCAGAGACACGCACACCAGGCGCAACGACACCGTCGTCATCGAGCTTGTCGTATGTTCCACCCTTCAGACGGAGGGTGTCGGCACGGGTAGGCTTCTCGAATTGCTCGAGAACGTTGACACCAATACGCTTCTCCTGTTCAGTGTATGCACGGTAGAACAAACTCCTGAACAGTCCACGATCGATACTGCTCTGGTTCATAATGACGGAATCTTCCTGGTTATAACCACCGTATGTAGCAATGGCGACAATGGCGTTCTGACCAGCGGGTAGCTCACGGAACTTGAGGTACTCCATCGATCGAGTAGTTGCCAATGGCTTCTGGGGGTAGTACAGGACGTTCATCATGGTTTCCATGCGTAGCGCAAAGTTGGTGAGCGCAACACCCATGGCTTGCTTACCCATAGCAGATTGGTAAGTGTTACGGGGCGATTGGTTGTGATCGGGGAAGGGGATGATACTGGCACAGATACCGAGAATCATAGCCGGATGAATCTCGCAATGAGTATAGGCATGGATGCGGGGGTCTGGTAGTGGCTTGAGACGTCGGAGACGGTGCTCACCCTCGGTAGATCGCTCCGCCGCCGGCAAGCCCAATTTCATCTCTCGCCACTCCTCCAGATCCTCAGGGGAGAACGTAATCATGGCGGTCTCCTCCTCTTCAGCGTCTAGGTACTCCACAACACCGTCTTGAATAAGACCTCTCCAGCCGTAGGTAGCTGATTCGACCTCATCCTGGCTCCAACCCTGTCGTGTGCTTGTCTCTTGTTGCTCCTGCTTGAGCTTGTTACTGATCTCCTTGGTGAAGATGAGGTGGTTGCGGTTTGGCTTCCGAATGTCGTTCTCAACAACGAACAGTGGTCTCATAACACGGCCAGCATCTGTGAAGATCTTGAACTCTCGGTCACGAATGTCACGAATCAAACTCATCTCATAGGATAGAGTTCCGTTTCGTCGCAGCTCCTGCACAACTGTGACAAGTTGTTGAGCGTTGGAATGGACACCAACCCAGACACCGTTGACGAAGACCTTGGTGGCATCGGGGTTCTGGTTCTGATCATACTCTTCTAGAAGTTGCATGTTTCGTTGTGTCATGAAGTCGATGATGGGAGAAGCGTCACTACCGACACTAACATAGCACATCAAAGACAGGTTCTTAACCAGACCACAAGCCTGTCCTTCAGGAGTCTCAGCAGGGCAGACAAGACCCCAATGAGAGTTGTGGAGTTGTCGCGGCTTGGCCAGCTTTCCATCACGACCAACAGGGGTATTCGTTCGACGCAAATGGGATAGTGTGGAGGCGTAAGTGTATCGGTTCAACACTTGGGAGACACCGGCTTTCGCGGAAGCGGCCTTCTTCTGGTCACCCCAGTTTCCTGTTGCCAGGGAGTATTTCAGACCGTTTGTGATGATGCTGGCCTTCACAGCCATCTGAACGTTGAAATCCTGGTTGTTCTCAACACATCGCTGGAGGTACTTGTATACGTCCTTGGTGAGCTTCAGGAAGAGGATACGGAACAAGTTGGCGACCAAGGGTCCTGCAAGATCCAGACGCTTCTTACCGAAGTGATCACGATCGTCCTCGTCGCGACGACCCAATACACACTGCAAAAGGCGGTGAATCATGTAACCGAAGAAGTAGGCCTTGCGTGTGTCCTGGCCCTCCTTCTGAGAGATATGCGGCAAGAACTCTCGCTGCATAATGTCCCTTGCGAACTTGAGACGCCTGTCCTTGGTACCAGAGTTGGCACCACGCTTGGCGATGAAGTCCAGAGCAGTCTCCCGATCTTGAACAACTGAACCCTCCTCGATACTGGGCTTCAACAGCTCCAGCATTTGTGTGTCGGTGCGGTCGTAAACGATGTGGCTCAGAATCTCCTCGTCCGAAACAATACCAAGCGCGCGGAAGACGATGGCCATGGGTACATCGGCCTTGATGTATGGGAGGGTAGCGTATGCGAAGGGACCAGGGATACGCTTGCCGGGACCAGCGAGCGAGTTCTCTGCCCACTTGATGTTGAAGGACGAGATCAACCGGGTGCCCTTTTCGACAGCACTTCGAATTTCGGCTATCCATGGAATGGGACCCTGCTTCTTTCTGAAGACTTGTACAATGTTCGCGGCACTGCGCTCCTGGGCGATGAGCACCTTTTCACTACCGTTGATGACGAAGTATCCACCCTGATCGTAAGGACACTCGTTTAGAGAGAACAAGTCTGCATCTGACTGAGCGCGCAAGTGGCAGAGCTCTGACCGCAACATGACAGGCAGCTTTCCGATGAACACCCTCGCCGCCGCGCCATCATCCATGGGCATGTCCTCACGCTCCCACCGAATCTGCGATGGTCCGCCTGTGTAACCTCCCTCCATCTCCTCGTCGTCGCCCTCCTCTGGCTCGCGCCCTTCACGGGCGACCATGATTCGGTTTTCAATGTCTGCCAACATGGCACCCGAGTAGGTAAGATTTCGCAGACGCGCCTCGTGAGGATACAGTTGCACCGTGGTACCGTCGCCTTCCGTGTGTGTTGGTCGCGCAAGGTAAACGCGCCCGAATTTGATTTCATAGCGGCGCTTGATAATCGGATTCTCCTCCTCATCGGGGTTGTAGGGAGTGTTCTGCTCGAGGATGACGCTGCCGTTTTCTTTTACAATATCCTGGATTGTATTGCGCGTAAATTCATCGTAAGAGTCGAGCTGCTGCGAGACCAGACCCTTTGTGTCGAAGAAGGAGCTGATGACCGCCCAGCAGTCTTCGGGCAAGACGCGGTTCTCCTCATCCTCGTACTCGTCGTCCATGGGGTCATCGTACTCGTACTGGTCCGCCATGGTCGCGACTGGATGTATTAGGCGCGGGGTGGTGAAGGGTGGTGGGTGAAGGCGGACGTGTAGAGTCCTTGCTGAACTTCATGCGACGGCGGCGACTGCCTCCCAAAGGACGTTCCGAGCTAACGTTGCCGGTCTTAGCGCCGCCACGTATCACGTGATGTGGCTAGTGCAGCTCCACTCTGGAGGATCAATTACAAAGCATCCTCACCGTCTTCTTATGGTCGCACTCGTCTTACAATGAATCAATTGCAGTCACGTTAAGTTGAACCGTGAGTAAGTAGTTCATGTGCTGGCGCTGGTTCGACGGCGGCAGCGTCTGCAGTGGTAATGTCTATATTCAACCATGGTAGCGGCGAAGCATTCTCATCTATTGGGTATGATAAAATATCCTCATCCATTTCATACTATTGAAATGAACTCTGGTTTCACAGCATCTGCATTGCAGTATTCTGTAAAGTCCTTTGCAGCCACATTCCGTGCGTGGATCCCTATATGCAAAAAGTACACCGCCTCTTCCAGCGCTACAAGCCGCCAGTCGCTTCTCTGGGTTCCACTAAGACTCACATTGTCCTTAGATACAGAAAAGGTATCTAAAGAGTCCCCAGATGAGAGCTGCGCCATCAGAACATCTATCTTGAATGCCATGAGCATCCGTTATTATCGTCCCAATACAGCCTTACTAGCCACTTTCGAACTCGCAATTAAACCCCCGTTCTCCCTTCAACACTTCAATCTCCAGGGCCGTCTCTGCCTCAAGGAAAGCCTGTTCCACCACATTCGGCAGCGCATACTTCTGCATCGGCCAGCCACCAGCCTTCACTACGGATTCGCAAGCTGCAATATGAGCGCAAAGAATCTCGCTCAGTCGAACCTTCCGTAAGCTTTGCATCTGAAGCAGGGCGAGTATCCAACCTGATCTCCGCATCATCTCGTGCTCAGGCAATTCTGGGACCCAGGAGAGATATATCTGACCCGTTGCAAATATACCCGAGGGGTATTTGAACCACATCTCCAATTCCCGCAAGTTCAAGGGTAGCAGATGTGTTATATCGCCCCTATCTTCCCACTTCGCACGTTCATAGTGCCCTTTCAATCTACAGCATGATACCGCCTCGAATAGTGCTAGAGCAGGTATACGCAGGATCTCCAAAGCAGGGAAGGCACTAAAATCTGCGCTCATCCAACTTGTGTTGATAGGTCCACCGTATGTTGCATCAGGCAAGATGGTAAGTTTCCTTAGCGTGTGTCGGGTTGGAGAAAGACCTCGAATGCACTTATCAAAAGGGTTACCACCGAGCTCGTCGGTCTTGGGCCACACGAACCGTAGTTTCTCCAGTTTGGGAGCACCGCCGAATATCCGGGCGGACCAGAACGATATATTCCGGGTGTAGTCGATGGCTGTCAAATTCCTAAGATCTACGCTGCGTATCTGTCTGCCTGGCTCCCTGGAAAATCCTGGAACTTGCTGATGTGGGATATTTTCTCGTACGTGTAGCGTCGTGGCTGATGTGCGAGCGAATAGCATCCTAGCCTCGAATAAGTGGCGTGTAGGACAGTCGATGTTGATTCGTTTGACGTTTGCTTGGTTTTGCAACCTGGAGACAGGGTCAGTCTTCGATCTGAAGCATGTCATGGATCAGCAAAATTACATAGGAACAATTCCTTTTTCTATCAGCGAGTACGTTTGATACTTGTCCGGCTGATCCACGATGAAAATAGTCAAGCGCTGTATGCTCTGTACTTTGGCAAGAATAGCGTGGATCGAGTCTCGCTCGAATACGAGGTCCTCTCTGAGACGACAGTCAACTTGTAGAGTCTCCACCAAATCCACAAGGTGCGAGGCGGCTATGAGCGCCCCTAGTAGCATTGAACAACGCCCCGTAGAATGTGCGCTGTGCTGCGAAGCTATCTGGATATCGCGGAATAGAAGTCGCTGGCCCGAGGCTTTGAAGCTACGATGTGTCTTGCATAAAGCAAGCCAGTCGCTCTTGTCGATAAGGTAGGCGAAGATTTTGTCAAGTAGCTCGTTGGCGAAGGCCGTGATCTCTGGTTGAGACATTTGGATGTGATATTGAATGCTCCGGTACAGTTTGGATGTTGAACAGGCGATCCGAGCGGGTGTGTAGATAATTATGCACGGAGAGCAAATTGGCAAGGCAGAAATGGGTGCCTGAAGTACAAATTCGAAGCTAAATTAGAATGTGGCGACCATCATGTTGCAGTCCTGTACGTCGTAGCTCGGAGAATGTCGTGCACTCCCTTTTCATTCAGGTAATCCACATGTCTTTGCGATCTCCCTTCCTCTTGTCCCAAAGTTCCCCCTTCATGATGCCATGGACATAAGCGTCGCCAATGAATTCCCAGGTAGCATCCGTACCTTCACTCTTCTTTCGCAGTATCAGTGGTGTCGTAACACCCCCAACCAGTACCACATGGTCGTCAAGCCGACATATACTCGGCACCAGCGCATTATATCTCGTCTCGGATTCTTCAACGTTAACCATCAAGGCACCCTTCCGATTCATCATATGTCCTACCATCATCCTAAATTCCATTTCAGGATTTACCCAGCCAAAGCGACGAAGTATACGCTCAACTAAGACTACCATAATATAGCAGACCAAAAAGCCGTGAACACGACATGTACGGAAGAGACGCAGGATTCTCTCGCGTTTTTCGAATGCTCTCCAAGCGCTGAGTTTGCTTTCTGGAGTATATACCGTTGTGCCAGCCATAAACGTCTCGTACATGGCCTGGGTTGCACTCTCGCCCGTTGCAGAGTATATTTCTGTGGCGCTTTGTGGACGGAGTAGAGTTTCCCATTCGTGAATCTGGTGCATGGTGAATTGCAGGTCTTTTGCTTGGTCAAGCAGAGTTTGGCGACGTGAAACTTCCCCAATTACCCAAGGGCGTGGTGTAAGCTGTGTAACTTTCGCAACTGTGACACCATACAGTCTGAGCATCTTGGGCAGCAACGACTGCTCCAAATCTTTTATCGGAACTGACAGCGAATTGTACGCCTCGACATCGAAGCCGGGTTCGAAAATGGAGTCCTTCGAGGCATGGTAGTTTACCATTCCGCTAATCACACTAGCAGGCAGCTCGAACAAAAGCAGCGACAATGGCGTTACTTCCGTCCAGCGCCAGTCTGGCACCCAGGATGGAAGTGAACACTGTTCGATTTTTGAATGTCTTTCTTCATGGGAGGTGGTGATAAGACGAGGCACGTGAAGAACCGCTACTTGTGACTTGTGAAGCGCGCGCGCAGCCAAACGAGTGTACACCACTTCCGTAGTCATGTCTTCTCCGTAGTCTGGCTCGATACCAAGCTCTTTCAGTGACTTGTTACATCTCATGCCGTAAAAAGCATACACTTTATCCCTGGGGTCACTAGACAAACAGAATCGATGTCTCAGCAGGGTGACAGGCCAATCGAGGTCGGTGCCAGCCACCCATTCCATCTCACTAAACTTCATGAACGTGATGGTATGTGTCTTGTTCCTCGCATAAAATTCCCACAGCCATGACTTAGTCATGAGAAACAGGTATGCAACTATCAATGACTGGAAGGCTATCATAGCGCTTCCACACATAAACGCCGGTTTTCTGGAAACAATAACCTCCTGCATGATCCAAGCCCGCTCGAAGTAAGGCCGGTCTAAAAGGTTTAGCAACGTTTCAAGTGCAGGATCGCCCACCTTGACCTGAACACGTAGATCTTCCTCTTTCTCTTCCTCTGCTGTGAGAATGTATTGTTTCTGTGCCGCCATCTCATTTTTGTAGGTTACGTGCAGTCGTGAAGCATAATCAAATGCTGTTGCTATTCCCTCGACTTCTAATCCCAACCAGCACACAGTAACAGCGGCCTCCATGTATATATCTCGCATTTTCGGTACGTTTGCAGTCTTCTCGTCATTGTCCATCTGATTCAAGCAAATGCTGTCGATCCACAAAGTGCGTGGTCTTACATAACGCCACCCACGTACCTGATAGAGAAACGGTATTAACGTGGCAGGTATCTCGAGAGTGTTGTCGTTCTCCAGGTCTCGAGGAGGGGCCGCGTTCGTGATGTGTATGGTACCTTTGTGTGTTGGTGGTCCCCAGCAGTATGAGACCGCCCAGAACGCCGGAGCTTTCGATAATAATGTCGAGTATAGTCGACCGGTAATAGGACCACTCGGTGGACCGTTTTGAACTTCCAGCAAGCGTATGTACACATCTTCCGAGTCGCGGAGCATCGGTAGCGGCTGGTATTCATACGGCATACTTCCAAAGTTGCGTGCCGAACGCGGTTGATGACTCTGGCAGTATCGCCCAATATTTGGTGGAAAGCGCGCAAACACCTACTTAGATACCTTTATTACTTGTTCAACCTCGTATATACCTAGGTACCTGTGTGCGCATCGATAGCTAAAACGTGTCACACTCGGTATGCTCATGGGTGCACGCAATACGAAATAAGACCAGTCCAGGCATCTCTTGAAAGCGCCACATCTTTAGCTCGCTTGTTTGTGCCGGAATAGAGAGACACGAGGCTGAATGGAGGTGCGCCTTTGCGGCCGAGCATTTGAGCACTGCGCTATGAATGTGACAATATGAGCGAAGGCTCATACCTCATGCTGAAGCTGGTGCCAGAGTACATGATATGGTACAGGGTCCACTTTCATAGAAAACGCCGTGCCTGCCAAGGCCCATCACGTGATGATCACATGCGGGCATTGGCTCCCCAGGCTATCCAGCCTGACAGTATATCCTTAAGCCTATCTGTTCACTAGTAAGACACGTCACGATTCGGTTCGAGTTTACTCAATAACATATTCCATGAGCCCAGGCCAGCCATCTGGCTCTGGAGGCACGCGCAATCCGGACGCGTGTCTGGTAAGACGGGAACTTACCTATGTACACTATGCAAACCCCCAAGACCCCGAGATGCACACTAAGAGGTCCGTACCAAGGTGTTCAACGTGAGACTGACCTCCGATTTACGAGGTTTGCTACCCCACCATGATGCACGCCGATATAGACCCTAGCTTCCCTACCGTCTCCACCGATCCCTCACCCCTTCACATGCACCGCCTCCTAGCGCCGTCATCGCCATCATCACACCAAGAGCTCCTGATCTGCCGCGGGTCAAGTTCAGCAGTTCGTGCAACATGTTACAGCGCGGGCGCCTTGCCCGCTCCAAACTTTGTCGGCCCTTCCAGCTATCGACCCCGCGTCACAAGAGCAAGTCGATGAAAGTTGGTTGGCTAGCTTTGACAACTCTACGCTTGGCTCGGAAACTGACCATTATGAGAGGTTCGCAGCATCTAGGGTGGCCAGACCAAGCCCGCATTGGCTGTATCGAGCTGCAGACGCCAGCCTTGGGCTTCATCTGATGAACAAGTAGCTACTTTTAAGGGTGACTCCTCTTCCTTTGTCGTCAGATCCGCCTTCCTCCGGGCTGCGCGCTCAGGCGTGAACACAACACCTTGATCAAACCACTCTATAACCCCCGAGCCATACATTCCGTTGCCTCTGGGTCACTACATGCGCGCAGTTGGTGATTGCGCCACCCGTAATATGCACGCAGCTCAATCGGTCCACATCGGAGAGCCAACCTGCTGTACATACGCAACATCTCGAATTACTCTTAACTCTTAGTCCCATCTTCTTCTCTTAGGGGGCCGCGTTATCCAGTTGTTATTATTATGTCGAGCAACAACACCGAGGAAGAGGCGCCAACGGGAGCCAAAAGCGGTACTATTGTTGTCGCTATCGTCGTACCCTCAGTCTTGATCATCCTACTTCTTGGACTGATCATCATGTCAGTAGTCACACCAGTAGGATAGAGAGCTTTAAGCATGTCTAAGCTGACGATAGGAACCGCCGCAGGGGCTCCATTTTCCGACCATGTAGCCGCGCCGAATCTGGTAGCAAAGAGAAGCGCTGGAAAACGCGACAAGACGAGCTAGAAAGCCACATCAAATCTCAGAATTTCTATGATTGGCTCGCAAGTCAGAAAGAGAAGTCCGCTGTTACATCACAACCACACGATCCACTATGGTGAGTATATCAAATGAGCTTTGTCAATTGAGCAGATGGACTAACTGTGGGCAGTGCCATCTGTCTGGACGACTTTTCCGACGATGCGCAGGTTCGGGGCCTTCACTGCTCTCACGCCTTTCACTCACGTTGTCTGGACGAATGGTTCATAAGGTACAACGAATACTGTCCATTGTGTCATCGACCAATAATACCGGGCTCTCGAGCGTCGAGGAGAAAAGCTCGTGAGAGACTGGATCCGACCTTTCCAGTAGTCTTAATGGTATAGATGCTGAGATGGACAAGCTAAGATGTGATTACGACTCCGTTTGGTTGTTGAGGTTTCGGACAAACACACACAAGCCTGCATGGACCTGCTTGGCAGCATACGTCTATCAAGAACAGTCATGCCTGAAGAAGAAGCTCGTTTCGAACTTCGAATTGCTGAATATCCAGCCATGCACAGCTAGAGCTTCGGGGTGGAACCAGGAAGCGTAAGAAGATTCTGGACCCTTCGCCTACACGGGAGCATCCGAGCAGAAGCCACCAACGGCAAACTGCCGGTTCCCCAGGATTGCCTAATTGCTTTTGGGAACTACTACAAGGGTCAATCAAACGGTTCGGGCAAGAGCTATAAGCTTGTGGGTCGGCATGGGTCGACTCAAGACATGGAGTGTCTTGTGAGCGTTGAAGAGGATTTGATCGAGCGCAAGGATACTGCCACACTGAAGAAAGGGAATCGATCTGCAACAATATGAGGAAGTGGCAAGATGTCAAAGTCCCAAGATAGTGATAGGGTGCATTGCAGTGACATCTAGACGCGGATCGACACGGTCTGGTTCTGCTGATAGCACTGCATCCAAATAACGAGAAGAAGAACAATGCTACACAGAAGCCCTGAAGTCTTTCAAAAGCCTCACATATCATCTTTACAGGCCTTGCCAGCAGAGAAGAAAATTGCAGAGTTGTTGTGGTAGTCTTCAAGCATGCTAGGTGCCGCCCAGGTGCTATTCGTGGGGCAACCGAGACCGCTAGCGGGAGCGCCATTGGCTTCCGCTTCGACATCGCATGGTGTCCAGCACTTTCAATCCACCCATGCCACCTGCTATGCTATGATTCTCAGGCACATGGGACAACAGCTCTCCGAAAATGCTGCGAGAAAAACGCTGCTGTGGCTAAAGATCGCGATGAGGCGCAAGGCGCACCGTCGCTAGCATGAATCCGGACACGAAGCGGGGCCCAGGGAAATGTCACGCCACCCTCAGGTGGTCTGATCAGTAACTAATCTAGAACTGCGCGGAACCTGGCACAGGACAACTTCCGCACAATTGCTGTACCGAAGTCCCGTAACGAGCGACGAACCTTTCCTAGGCTTCTGGCTATCCTTTGCCCCTGCCACTCTCGATTTTGCATCTTCGTGAACCCCTGGCCAGTCGGGAGATCATACCTCAGACGAGCGCTACCACGAAACATTGTGGACTTCGCCTGGAGTTACCTGCAACTACTGCCAAGCAGTTACCTTGTGTCTTACTCACCATCTTTATACGACCGCCAATCCCGAGTAAAACCCAGGGAAATTCTCTTCAAACGCCTGGCTACATCTTCGCTCGTCAACCCATTCTGAGTGCTGACGACTGTCTCTTGATCTTGACAAAAACGGAGGAAGTGCTTGCGCTTATATCCTCGACCCCAGCCGGCTCTGATCCTGCACCTTGCCTGCTAGTCTCACGTGTGGCTTGGCCAGCGCACCTTAGCGATTGTATCTCCTGATCAACGCGTGAGCTCTTCCGTGCAACAACCCACCTGCGGACTATCATCATGGCTCTCAATTGGGACGCATTCCTCAATACTGAGGGTTTCAACCTACCGAACGACCAATGGTCCGATCTTTTACCACCTACGTCTGCCCCTCCCAACTCCCAAATGCCTAAATCCACCACCACCGACACGTCAGGCTCTTCACCTGAAGACGTCACCAATTTTGACTCTCTTCTCGGAGGAACATCAGGCGATCCTTACTTTGACGACTCCCTGTTCTTATCCAACGATTACTTTCTCGGCGACCTTGACGTCCTCAAGCCCTTGGGCAACAACGTTGGTGGCGGCAGATCAACCACCGAGTCGTCACCCGAGCCTACAGCAGGCACTGGTAACAACTCACAATCTCATACACCGGCATCGCTGGTCGACCAACTGAGCCAACAATTACCCCACATGTCACCCGCTCAGAGGCAAGCACTTCAACGTGCCAACACCTTTCCTAACCCGGGCTACGAATCTTTGTTTCCCAACAATCTGGAATCCGGTTTCGTTGAAGACCTCACCTTCCCAGACGGCCCGAAAGGATCTTCAACCGCCACCAAGCCGGGACTTGAGAGAACTCAAACAACAATAACAGCAAACACTATTACAAAGCGGACCAAGAATAAGCCAGACATACTCTCGGCTTGTTGGACATCGCCACTATGCCCTAATCATGACCAGATCGATGGCACACCACCTAATCCGTCGACGTGTGGCGGTGGGTGTGCTCCTTTCTTGTTCGCCGACCAAGATGCTCTTCCAAGCATTAGCAACCTGCTCTCAGACCCGCAGGAAGTCACCATTGAGGACGGTGTAGTAGAAATTCAGCGGCGGCCCAAGAAACGATCTGAAAGCGACGCGTCAGCAAACGGCTTCTCAACACGTCACTCTAGAAACGATGAATCTACCACATCGCCGACAGACGATCGGCAACGGATGAAGAGCGAGACCACAGAAGACAATTCTACAAAAGCGTCGCCTCAAGATGCCGACGATGAAAAGCCGAAATCACGCCGACGACTGCCGCACAACCAGGTCGAGCGGAAATACCGGGAATCACTAAACACGCAACTAGATTCTCTCAAGCGTGTCGTGCCCTCCCTCCAACAAAACAACCGGGCATGCGACGGCGCCGACATTGAGGACCTTCCCACACCCTCGAAGCCTAGCAAAGCAGTCATTCTTGCATCTGCGACTGCCTACATCAAGCAAATGGAGAAGGACAAGAAGAGAGTGGAAGAAGAGAACCAGCTGCTCCGAACAAGGGTCAAGGCCCTCCAAGCACTTGTCAAGTGCGACGACTGCAGCCTGATGCAGTACGTCATGGATCTCAAGATCAAGCAGGCGAGTTGAACAACATCGTGGTCTCTTTGCTTCTCTATCCTTGGTAGATAAGATGCTGGCATCTACACAGCATTCATTCGGCGTTTGGTTGGGTCACGGATGAAAACGTAAAACGCTCCATGTCAACGGTTACAGCTTCTTCAATCGATAAGATGGTTGCTTGTTCATTTCACGGCCGACTTGTACTGGATACATACAGCATATCGCTGTTATATAATGATGGTGTTTGGGACTAGGACGGTATGCGCTTAGGCAAGAGCGCTCCATGGCGTTTGTGTGATGTGTTCGCTCTTTTGCGACATTGTAGAGTCTCTACCGTAGTTGAATGAACGGTTTTCACACTGCTGTTACAACATCCCGCAATACGCAATGTGCAACTGGAGAATAGCGAACGGCCAGATCTGCTTTATGAACTCATCGCATTATCACTATTTCCTAACCAGATACCGTTCTCGATCTTCCAAACGAGCCATACAAGAAGGAGGCGAGATTCCTATTATATACCCTTTATCCCAAACGCCAGAGAATCGCAAAAGGCCACCGGTCTTCACCATCTTTTCTGTCCTGCTCTCAATCTGCGCTTACCTCCTCGACCTTCACTTCAACACCTTTCGCTTTTGCATCCTCGAAATTGGGTGCTACATATCCGTCTTCTTCTACAAATAAAACGACTAGTCAGCCTTTCGTTCGTCTTCTTCATGAGAGGTAGCAGAGGGTTGAAGTGGAAGACTTACGCATCCGACATTGTATGTAGCCGATTGGGTAGATTGGTCCGTCCCATCGATCCCAGCCTTCTTCGTAAGATGTTATGGCGGCTTTCTCAAGCTCGAAGGCGAGTTCTGCTGCGGTGGGTGTAGGTAGAGTTGTAGCGGACATCTTGGTTGAAAGCATATTCGTGGTTGTAAACGTTGATATTTGCAAGTATCCAATGTAAGTAGGTATCGTTGTTGCTGGTTTATTTGGTGTTTGAAGATATGATTTTGTCCTCTCCAGAACGCGGATTAAGTAGTCCTTCTTAGAAGTCGCGACTCATGATGTTGGGAACGAACATCTAGCACGTGGTGGTGAGACTTCTCACTTAGGCAATGTCAACACGGGGTTCAGCAGCACACGCGACGTCGTATTCGCCTCAGTGAGCATTCTAGACATTCAGTATCACACTATCCCGCGAAATCAACCCGCGCGTTTTCTCCGCATGGAGAATTTGGTCAAGGGAATTTCTAGATGCAGGGTTCGGGACGTTGCGGGGGGTGCGTCTCGTATGGTGGCGAGACCGGCTGCTTCCGCCCGGGCGCGCGCCGTCACGCCACTTGTCTCCCCACCCGCAGGCTAACGCTGAGGGTGTCCTGCTACGAGGGCAGATATCTGTCGATCAGAAGTGCTTGTGCATGGGCTTTCTGGTGCTGGATTGCCTGTGTATCACACGATATTGCTAAGCTGCATCAGGTCATATGCGTCTCTTAGTAGGAGGATGGCGTACGTTAAATGGTAACGATGGTTCGCGAGGCTGTAGATTCACATCACACGCATTCTACTACATCTACACTGCACTATTAGCTACCAGCGAGCAACATCTTCGGTCACTTCATTGATACCCGAACTACCAAGATTTACTCAACCACTACAATCACAATCGGAAGCAGAGGACAAAGATCGACCTACATCCCACAACACATGTCACTCTACCCAAACATTCTCGACATCTCGGCCTTCAATACCATGCTTGCGCAACACCAACACCAGCAGACCCAAACGTCTCATTTACCGCCTTCCCCCACCAAAACTACGCACACGCCACACCCAGGTCACCAAATAACACCGTACCACGTCTCCGAAGCGGTCCTAGACTTCTTCTCGCACATGTTCGCACCTGCGTCATACCAGTCGTGTACATGCTCGACGCCGTGTTGGACCCCAGCATCTCCTAGCACCGACGCCTACGTTGTAGCCTCGGGGCACGATAAGAAGCTTAAGATTGTGGTTGACGACGACATCGTGGTGCTGGAGGACGAAGATGATGGAGGACCGTTATGTAGGGAGGCTACCATTGCGAGCTGGAAGGCCGGAGGAAAGAAGGAAAGGAGAAACAGTAGTAGGAGAAGGAGCCTGCAATGGTTGGCGGGTGTGATTGGGAGGGAAGCATAGAAGGAAGTGTGAGAACGCTCAGGAACGAAGATAAGAAATAGAAACGGGAGTGAGAAGGTAGTCAAGTTGAGGAAATGTAAATATAATGGCAGGACTTGATTCATACTCTAGATACACAATCGACATCCTCTCGACCACTACAAGTGTGGTTGTGTACACTATCTTGAGAAGAATCTCCGAGTGCTCCTTAAAGTAACAACCTGTCTGGATGGTGTTTCCGTATTGAAGACCGAAATGACTGCCCAATCAATTCTACCTAGCTACCCACAGGCCGTGCACGATGGAGAATCTCGGCACTCTCCAACAGTTGCCCATGTTCAAACTAGTTTCCCCTGTATGGCGCATGGTGCACACACGAAAAGATGATTACAACAGAAGACAGTCTTAAGATACAAAGGCAGAGATTGATTCACAGTATGAACGACTAACACAATTCTCCTAGTAAGACACCATGGTTCAAAGGAACTCCCGAGATGCGTTCGATCGCTTTGATGTCCTTCGTTTCCTACTCCCTCATACACCCTCATAGATAAAGAGTAGCCAGTCAAGTTACCCTGTCAATTTTTATTTTTTTTGCAGTCTATAGCCTCAACCCACACGGTCCAGTATGCAAAACATCAGACCACGACCCATTGCACATTTGGTATGGATGCGAAGTGGACCAGTCGCCCGACCGCCTTCCTTGTTTCATTTCTCTGTGTGCCGATATCCAGAGACGCTGAGACGTACCAGCAAGGAGCTCAGAGGTATTCGAAGAACGTGGGAGGTACAAGTGAGAATTCATGACTGCGCCTGGAGATACTCGATGAAAATGGGGGAAAAAGATTAATCATGAAGCCTGGAAGTATTTGATAAGAAGCTTCATTTGTAAGCAACCAACATGTATGAGCCATCGGATTGTTGGAGCCCATTTTTGCAGAAGATCGCTCTTTGCCTTTGCATAACGAGTCCCCAAGATACGCCAGCGAGCATGGTACTCCATCCCCTTAAGGCGACGGATATGCATTCACTGAAGTGAGAGGCAAATGTAGCAGGTACGCTACGTAGTCATATTGGCAAACCCGGATCGCTACGCCCTTGTTCAGTTGCGCAGATACGTTGCACAGTAAGACCATGTGATAAGCATGGCAGCGCTGACGCATTATCCAAATGCGGCTTCGAAAGCCGTCCAAGGAATGTTGCATGTCGAGCAAGAAGAAAAGAAAGAAAGATCGCCAACCCCCAACGCTCGTCACCGTCTTTACCGCCCGAAGTTCTGCCCGTCTTAGCGTCTTGGCAGCAAAAAGCGTAGTCACTGCTCAGTGATGATTGGCTAACTTCACTATTTCCGCCTCCCCCACCCATTACTTTAGATGGAAAGGTCGCGTTGAATTATTGGCATTACCAACGCGTCCAAAAGCTCAAAAAGCCGACAACAACGACGATTCGCAACTTTGCGAAGCCGGAGAGAAAAGGGAAGAGAAAAAAAAGACGGCAAGCAATATGAACACAGTCGAGCGCGGAGCCATGGGGGAAGAAAAGGATATAAGACTAGGAGATGGGGAGCATAGACATGCTACAGATGTGGAAAAAGCTGGCAACGATGGTGGTGACATGATGGGAGGAACACCGTCCACGAAACCCGACCTACCTCCTCTAAAAGGCCTATCATTCCTCGACCGCTTTCTGGTAGTATGGATCATTCTCGCCATGGCCGTTGGCATCGCCTTGGGAAACACCGTCGATTCCGTGGGTCCAGCGTTACAAAGAGGAGAATTCGTCGGCGTCAGTATACCAATCGGTACGTCTTAACATCTTACAAGTCCGCATCCATCTTAGGATACGGTCGCAGGTCAACTGCTAACAACATTGTGTGCACAGCAATCGGCCTTCTAGTCATGATGTACCCTATCCTCTGCAAAGTCCGCTACGAAACTCTGCACCTTCTCCTCAAGAAACGCGAACTCTGGATCCAGATTGCAGTCTCGTTTGTGCTCAACTGGATCATCGCACCTCTCTTCATGGTAGCACTCGCTTGGGCTTTCCTACCCGACCGGCAAGACCTCCGCGAAGGACTCATCTTCGTGGGCATTGCACGTTGCATTGCCATGGTCCTCATCTGGACTGATCTGGCGGGCGGCGACGGCGATTACTGCGCCGTCTTGGTTGCATTCAACAGCATACTGCAGATTGTCCTGTTTGCACCGTTTGCCGTGTTTTATATCCAGGTTGTCAGCCATGGAGATAAGACGGATATAAGTTATGAAAAGGTCGCGCAGAGCGTGGGTGTGTTCTTGGGCATCCCGTTGGGTGCTGCGGTACTCACGAGATTGGTATTGCGGTCCTTGTTGGGAGAAGAACGGTACCAGCGCCGCTTTATCCGCTATGTCGCACCGCTTTCACTCATCGGGCTGTTGTATACGATCATTGTTCTTTTTGCTAGCCAGGGCGCGCATGTAGTTCGGCAGATTACGGATGTGCTAAGGGTTTGCGCGCCGTTGTTGGTTTACTTTATCGTCATCTTTACGAGTACAGTTTGGTTTTGCTGGAAGATGGGATTTAGCTACAAAGTCAGTTGCACGCAGAGCTTCACAGCTGCGAGCAATAACTTCGAGCTGGCTATTGCGGTAGTGGTTGCTGTGTACGGGGCGGGTAGTGGGCAGGCGCTAGCGAGTACAGTGGGTCCATTGATTGAGGTCCCTGTACTGGTGCTTCTTGTATATGTTCTCAAGTGGATACGGAAGAGATGGCAATGGGTCTAGACTCTAGACCTTGGTAGCAGTGTATGATGATCGGAATAAGACATCCACCACCATGTAAGCTAGCCGTTGAATCAGACCTAGCACTCAGTCGTGAGGGAGGTACATTTGGAATGTTCCTTGAACGCTTGTGCTGGTGTGCCTTAGTGACATGTTTGTCGGGACGGTCCAGCAATGGAACGCTCTGTCGAGGTTCCATCGTTTGTAACAATCAATGTCTAGCAACCAGTCATGTACGAGCGGAGAACGTACCGAAGTTCTTTTCTATACACTAAGCATATACACCAGCATCATTAGTCAACCACAACCAGTGTTAGACCAACGTGGGCCAGGGTGTAAAATGCAACTCCACAGAGTGAGATGGGTTTGACGTTCGGCTCCGAACACCGGTTCTTGATTTGGATAAGATTGTGGTCTTTTGCTCGGGCGGTGAGGAAAACGTCAATCTCAAATCGAGTCGGGTAGATATCAACCGGTGGCTTATACAGCAGGATAACGCATCGATTGTGCATGATTGTACCCACAATCTGAATCATAGGGGATATAATTTTGCAACGCAATCGTGGCTGACGCGTGGGTTGTAGTCTGTACGTCAGTGTCCAGCAAGGAGATGCGGCTGGTGGCCGAAACGACTTTGACATTGGATCTTAGGGGTAACGGATATACGCACTACGTCGGGGATCGCCCTGGGGGGTGCGCACTCCCAATGGCCTTTGTGAGTTGTACCATCATCGTACATGCTGGGACGGGCCATGACACGGTGAGGGCCGCCTAAGATGCTGCAAAGGTTTGCGAATCGAGACTTTGCGGCATACGCCATGTGCGAACACAAGATAACGCGGCCGGTCGACAAATACTGTCGTGTATGACAATCGAATGGGCATGCACGGCATGTATGCTGACTCGTCATTCCGCACGCAGAATTGTCGCGCGTGTGTCTTGGGGGACATGTAGGCAGATGCAATTTGCCATGTGCAGGAAGTTCTCTCGAAAAGAGATAGCGGCGGTAGAGTATGGAGAAAGGCATGTCGTGCATGGACAACGGGCGCCAAAATTTCGGTCTTCATTGAGCCGCGTGGTGAGGCCCTATCGTGATGAATTTCGCTAACCGCCGTGTCCCCAGTCAACACACAGCGACCTCGGATAACCTACACCTACTCCAGGCGAGAAAGAAAAGGCAAGCGGCGCCGAGAGTCATTCCGCCTGCTGGAAGAAAACGGGACATGACGTAAAGAAGGACCGTAATTCGGCGCGCACGCTGACTCTGCGTTGGCAAAAGTTTCCGATTAGAGATATCCTGCAGACGGATTATGCTTCTCGGGCTGTGTGTGTTTCGATGATGTCGATTGTGCAGGTGCAATATGTCTGGAACACTTTGACGCGCCTGAAACACCTTTCTGAGGTGTCGGGCAGGCCCAGGCCATGATGCTCTGTCGTCTCAGAAGCCTGGAATGTAGCCCCACGCGCGCTTCATTCTGCAGCCGCGGGCGAATGCCGTCGCGCGATGTGCTGTATCCCAGGCTGGACCCATGCGTATAACGGCAGTTTCTACCAGCATCGACCTTGTTGCAGGCTGTCGAAAGAGGGGAATGTCTCGCTAGAAGGCCGTTCGGCGTACGGCGTCGTGTTTCGAGAATGTTGAGTGGGTTGATGGTGGAGGGAACAATGGTGTTCATGCGGCATCGACCGGCAGGCGGCTCGCCAGTCACTTTCCTTCCCAGCCCTATGGAGAGTCCCAGTAGACCGGTTCAGCCATGTTAGCGACGACCGTGTTTCACTCTGCCTTGCTATGCTCATCCCCGCACTCTTGTCGCCCTCGCCATCATCTGAGCCTGTTTCTTCTCTCTCCAACCCTGCAGCCGCCCCTTGCAAGGTTGCATCGTGGATGTTTTATGCTGGTGTTGTGCTGATAACTGAAACTGCCCCTCTGTGCCTGCAGGCCTGTCGCTCGCTACCAGGTCACCGCCGTCTGGATCGTGGAGCTGACATAAGACCCTGGCGGCATCTTCCTGGCAGCCAGCTGGCGACGTTGTCATCTCCACTTGCCATGTTCTCGCTCGCGTCTCAGTCCCTTGGGCATGTCGTAACATCGGAACTATTGTTTGGTTATGATGATGGGAAAAAAAGTCTGCTCGCTATTGACAGCGTGCATTAGGTGCACGATGATCGCCTTCTAGCTACACTCAGTAAACAATTCGCGGGTCTGGTGTATAGTCTCCCGTGCGGCGCAGTTCTCTAGACGGCAACTAGGAGCGAATTAAGCTGTGTGATCCTAGGCGGTGAACCATGCTTCTGGGAACGCTTTCGACAGCATGCATCACGTATCGACAAAGTTACCTGCCGTGTCGGCGACTGCATGCGAATCCAATCGATCTACCTGCTACTGACTTGGCAAAAGCTAATGTCACAAAGAAGTCACAAAAAGACATGTAGGCATTTATTGCTTGTTATCGTCGTCGCGAGGAGAGCCTCTCGCAGACGGATGGGTGGGGTTTGGCCCCTTGCGTAACCCTTCTTTAACCAAACGACGAGTCGGCAGCGGAACGGCGCGCGGCGCTGCAACAAGACTTGTGTCGAAGTGCATCGAAGTGCAATCGAGACGGTCAAGTTATTAAGTGTGGGTGGGCTGCAAAAACCTGGGAGCAGAATCTGGGAGCAAGTATCGGGACTATGTTTCCGGTCCCAGAGAGCGTTTTGTGCCATGCTCGCAACGTGCTCTTACAACGCTGCAGACGGGCAAACGCACATGCAGACATGCAGGATGACGGTTCGCTGGGACAAAGCAATTGTTCGGTACTCGTCTCGCGTAAGCACGATGGTGATTAAGCAGCTGCTGGGGAGCGCGGAGATTATCCAGGCTGAAAGCTATCGTTGGGTGGTATCACTTGGGTAGTCATTTCGGTCTTGGAGGCGAAAGCGTCGCTTGGGCCGATTGTACGTGTAGGCTGATGGTGTCCTGAAGCGGCAGACGACGAGCACAGAAACGGCAGGGCGTGTCAGGGTGGGTGTGAATGACGGCGATATGCAGGCGCCTCATTCGCCCAGGTGGAGCATGGTACGGGATTCTGCGCAGGACGCTTACCACTCTATTGGGCGTAAAGGCCAAGACGAAGGGCTGCGATGCGTGCATCAGCTATGGGAGGGCAGAAGATGCATGGGAGGGCAGAGGATGCATTAGGTTCCAGAGAACAGGGCGCATGATAATTTGTCTGAGCGGTGTGTGCTCAAGACTAAGAGAGTTGAGGGTATGCTCAGGTGCCTACGGTGCCTACGGTGCCTACGAGTGGGCCGGCGACGGACAGGGAGAGGGTATGGATGGGCAGGGAGAGGGACGCTTGGAAGGGACAGGGAGATGGAAAGCAGCCAGTGAGTGCACGGATCCCCTTCCGACAGAGTGTTACCGCCATAATGGTAACCGGAAAGAGTCTTGTCTAGGTTGGGTCAAACTCCGAGCGTGAGTGGCATGGACAGGCCACCTAATTAATAGTAGCTCTGTTAATGGCCTGCGCTGCCGACGGGTCCCAGACGTGCAAAAGATGGGTGGAGCCGCCGGACTGCCTCTTGCATTGATGCCGGCACGCCTGCTTGTGGTCGCAGCCCCAGCCAGCGTCAGCCCTCGTAGTCGCGCTTGACGGAAGCACTGCAGGGGTCTTTGTCGCTTTTAAATACCTCCCGCATCGCTCTCTGATGACTGAGATCGGCCTGCTGGAGTAGCATCATACCTGCCGGAGACGTCGCCTAGCCACGCCTAACCACGCCTACAACCCTACCACGACCAAGACACCCGTCCCATGATCAGCGCAGCATACGACACGACTACCGCATTCGCTCGACGACGACGATAACAAAGTCACCCGCCACTGGACTTGCTCCCGTCGTGAGGCAGCTTTGAGTGATTTGAACAAGACGGCCGCCCTCGCTCCAATGGTCACGATGGCGTCAAATGGGTGAGTGCTGAGTGCACCGCTGCCCCCCGCTCCGTGCGACATGCAACTCTGCTCCGGCCAGACAAACTGACCAAGCGCGCCAGATTGCCCGTGCCCGCTCAGAACAGCAACTATATGGAAAACGGCCGCTGGTATCATGGCTATCGGAGAGGCCTCTACATGTACCCGTGCGACGAGGCTGAAAAGGACCGCATGGACATTTACCACCAATTCTTCGCCGTAGCACGGAGAGGCCAGCTGCACCAGGCGCCCGTGCCGACGCAGCCAAACGTGCAGCCCCGCATCCTCGATGTAGGCTGCGGGACGGGCATCTGGGCGATTGACATGGCCGAGTGAGTTGCTTGCAATCTGTCATATATATACAAGCTTATGTGTCCAGCAAATACCTAAACGCCGAGGTGCTGGGATTGGATCTCGTCAATATACAGCCTGAGAAGTATGCCGCCCGCCCGTGTCGCTTGTCGGCCTGACACTGATTGCAGCCCCCGCAGAATCCCCCCGAACCTGCGATTCCGTGTACCACGCGACTACGAGAGCCCATGGACGCTGGGCGAGGACTCCTGGGACCTGATCCACCTGCGCATGGCCTGTGGGAGTGTGACGAGCTGGCCGGAGCTGTATCAGAAGATCTTCTCGTGCGTGTTGCACTATGCCCCTCGCAGCCGCTCAGCCGCTAACTACTTGCTCCAGCCACCTCAAGCCCGGCACCGGCTGGATAGAGCACATTGAAATCGACATGGAGCCGCGCTGCGACGACCACACCCTGCCCCCCGACAGCATGCTCACCAAGTGGTACGGCTGGCTAGCTGACGCCACGCACCGAGTTTCGCGCCCAATCGCCTACGAACACCGCACCCGCCAGCTGCTGCAACAAGCCGGCTTCATCGACATCCAAGAGACGGTCATCCGCGTCCCCTACAACACATGGCCCAATGACCCGCACCAAAAGGACATTGGGAGGTGGTACAACCTGGGCCTGACCGAGGGCCTCGAGGCGCTAACCATTGCACCCCTCACCAGGGTCTACCAGTGGGACCTCAACGCACATGTCAGGCCAGTGCTCGAGAGCGTTCGCAGGGAAATCTGCAACCGCAAAATCCATGCGTACAACAACATGTAGGTTTCCAATATATCCTTGTGCCAACAAGGGCCCAGCACTAACCCTTGACAGCCACATCTGGACTGCCCGCCGTCCCCAGCAGTAGTATCTCGCACCACCCTTGTAGAACACTGTTAAACATCCCCCTCCCGCCAGACACCCACCTAGTCTGGACTGGCCATCTTCCGACGCTTTATCGCGCTTCATCGAGCAACCAACGCGACGGCCTCGTTCGTTACACCTGGACTCGATATATGCTTCCAGCATGTTGTGCATTCCGCGACACCATTTTTAGCCTCACTGGGTCAGCACTGAGCAGAACAAGGGAGTCTGCCTGTCACGCCACATGTTTCGCGTTTCTCCGCGTCTTCGCGTCTCCGCGCTTTCGCGTCGTCTCCGCGTCGTTTTGCTATTCACCTAATGGCGCATCTTGCGGTAGGGAAAATCCGGTCTTCTTCGGCGACTACCACAGCCTGGCGTTACGGCATGTTAAGAATATGATACCTTGATACCTTGATACCTCGGTTTCCTTGCGACAAAACGATTTCTTCACCATCTGTCTTGTCACCAAAGCACGGTGGTCTGAGCGCGTCAGCATGGTTGTGCATGTCGCATTCGGCATCAATGCAGTCACGTTCGGCATCAGTGCAGAGCACATTCGGCATCAGTGCAGAGCACATTCGGCATCAGTGCAGAGCACACAATGCGGGTGATGGTGGATTGCATGCGGCCTTTTGGCTCTTTTCTCACGAGCGTCTTGTTGTTTTTAGCGGAGCAGTGATCAGGACCCTTGGAGTCCCCTTTTGGAGATAGCACGAGCAGTATATAATAGCTGGAATATACCCCCACTTGCTCGTAAACTTTATCGCGACTCGTCGGTAACAAACTCTCGGAACTATCTACCCTCTTGGAAACGACATGACGGAACATGACGTTGCACAGGTGGCAATGCAATCTATCAACAAAAACTGGCTGTAACGTGCATGGTGATGGTAACATTGGCGGCTGTGCTATATACGCTCATGCCACGCGTCGCTGTTCCGGCACAGTGGGCTCTTGTCCAGGATCACATGACGAAGATCTGTAACGGTGCAGACCCAGACGGCGCTTCTAACAAGCAGGAGGGTGGGCGCGTAATGTTTCAGTGTTGCATCGCTGCCTTGTTCGTTGGCCCAGGGTGCCGGACCGATCCATCCTGTAGCAATTATAGCAAGCGAGCTGCGGCAATGGCATGGCAGCAGCATGGATGACATTCCGCCAGCGGGACATGCACGATATAGTATTGCATATAGTAGAGACTGCAGCACAAGCACGATGCGCAATCCACCTTTGCACATATTGCAGAAAAATAAAACCCCTTCTGACTCGTACGACATACAGAAAAGAGGAGCAAGTTTGTCGAGGTGCAGATATGCGGGGAGGAGGGACTGGGGGCGAGAAGGAGAGAGGTGTCTTGCTGGTTCCGGTGCTTTGGGCCGGCCGAGGCTTCTCCCGTATCCCGCGTACCTTCCTTCCGCACGCGCACCCCCAACGAAAGAAGGAACGTCGGACGGACAGACAGCAAGCAGGACTGGAGTCGTCGCTTGTACAGGCTACATGGTGCATTGTTCGCGGAACGTCTCATTCCGCCCTTGTTAGTTCCTTCGTTCGCACTTCTTAATGTATTATTCTGCACTGTTGCATTCGCCCTCGACTACTATTACCGACGACGCATCGCAATTTTCATGGGCACCAAATAACGCGTCACGCTCGCGCACGCTCGCACGACTTGCTAACGACATATAGGGTACGGATGGGGCGCCATGTCACCACTTTGATAACCACGGTCCTTTCTCGGTGCATCTCTCAGCCTATAATGCGCACACCTTTGCCAGCGATCGCCGCACCTGTTCTGACATGTCCGGCAACGCCTTGACAGCTCGTGGCCGCCGGTCGACATCGGCAGGCCATCCCCACAGACTGAAGCTGCTTTCCTGACCGCCAATTCGTCCAATTCCCATGGCCAAATCCAATACCGCTTGCTCCGAGAACCATCCATCTCATCCCCGCAACCGAGACACCGAGCGCCGCACGTGGTGAGAACGCCTTTGCAATCCGCCTCTTTCTCCCATCCACCTTTCTGCATCGTCCATCTCCTTGTCCCTTTCGCGCGACGCGACCGCCATTATGCACCTGCTACCACAATCCGTACCATAATCCGACCATTATACACCGCCAATGTGACTGGCGAGCCACACCAAACTCTATTCGCCCTTGTAGGTCCCAGCCGAGCCCATGATGCATCACTCCCACCCACCCGCTGCCCTCGTTACCGATAGCGAGGTTCGGCCGCCGCAGCATCTTACATGAGAGCGAGCCCGTCTGCGCCACTATTTCCGCCTGTCACTACGCCGTCTCATTTTTTTTACCACTCTCTCGGATAATCTTCGCCCGCTGCCAACCAACAAGTCGCCGACTGACTCTTGCTCGATACTCCACGCGCTCCGGTGCTAGCAAAAATCATGGATGGTGGAAATGTCAAGGTTTGCCATGTTGCTGATCTCCATGTCATGATCGAGTCAAACTTTTCGCCTGGATTCACGACATGTTTTGGACTCGCGCACTAGCCGCCCATCTGCCGGCCCAAATCTGTAGGCGGCAGGGTAGTCGACAACACCGTTTGTCTGGTCCTTCGACGTGTTGGTGGCGTGGAAGCGACCAACCGTTCGGATTCCTTTCCCAGCAAACAAACGATGGATTACTCAAACTGGACATCAGCTCTTACTCGGGGAAGCGAGGCGACAAGCAAGGGCGCACCTTTGGCATCCAATCAGTTGCCGGCTGTCGCTTGGCTGGCTGAAGAAGGTACATCTGATTCGGTGGGCTTTGATTCGATGCAATTTGACTTCGGTTCGCGTACCGGACGCCTCGCAGGAACCGTAAGGTTTCCCGCACTAGTTCCTACTACTACACTACGCTTGTCCCTGAAGTCTAAAAGCACACCGTACTCGTCGTTCTGGAACAATTTCCTCAACGGGAGAGAAACCGCGACCAGGCCACGCCGTTCCGACTTGGCACCGCTGTCATGACGTCCTCTCGTAAGTCCACCATTTCCACCTCACTCCGAGGCCTTCAACATACAACTCCCTCCAAAATGATGAGCAACGCTGGGGCCATAAGAGTTCCTCTCTACTTCTTCCGTCATCTCGATGGGAAGCGGATCGCAGGAACAGTGCTTTCAAACACCAGCAAAATATTCTACACCAAGAATCTTCTCAACTTTCCTGAACCATCGCTGTTATCACAACGACACTCTCACATATACACTTTACCTCCACTTATGATCGGAAAGGGTCCAATGCTAATGATTGGATAACGGGACAGAACTCCGGATCTAGTAGCATCAAGTCGCTGCTAGTCAGAGGCCTGGAAAGCTTGGTAAGGAGGTTAGTGCGGTGGAGTGTAAGAGGGGTCTTGCTAAGATTTAGTGGCTTAGTACAATACGGGCAAGACTGGAGGTTGGAGATCGCTATCGTGAAGAGGGTCCTCTGGATCGTCAAAGTGGAGTCCATTCGCGCAGGGCAAGACGAGATGACGCGATCACGGTAGTTATGCACGGAAGTGACGCGACTCGTACGAACGAAGAAACGACCGAACAGCCAGGCGACATACGCGTTACGCGCTACCCGAGGTCGGTCTTGTCGGAGCAATGGGTATACATCGGTAAGTACGGTACGTATACAGATGATCGCCATTCCCTCGTATCTCCGGCCGGAATTCCCAAGCCGTGTTCGCATCGTATCGCGCGATGCTACAATGTCGCAATCTCCCATGACACGCGTAGCCATCTCTCCAAGGGTAACTAGCTTGCCCCGCAGAGAACTTTGGAGTAACTTCCGTGGTAAAGGGGAAAAAAATTGGAGTAAGTTAACTGCCGATGCGTGGCGCTCACCGGTAGATTCAGATCGTTGTGTGCGTTGTAGTCACTTTTTTTCCCCTCCCCTTTCGCACGCCAAACAACTTTGTGAGTCCGTCCTTCGACTATGTGGAGTAGCGCCGGCAGTCCTGGGACGCCCGTCTCCACGCCTATAAAGCCCGTCATCTCAAAGCCTGTTTGAAATAGGAAGCTCGTAAAGCGCAACACCTGCCTACTGTATATAGGTAACTTCCCATACCTACATACCCCTGCTTGCTCCCGAACGTGATGGCTACGCGAGTAGCAAACCGGTACAAATTAGCCGCGCTTTGCTGCCATGCTGCATGCATGCATCTGACATGGACGAAGGAGCAGAAGCGTTTGGCGAGGGCTTTTTCGTTTTCCGCATGAGACCTTCTAGCTGTCGATCTTCGCTCCCGTTAGTGCTTAGGTCCAAACTGGGTGAGAAGTTAGTTCGCTGCTTAGTACTCCGACGTGGGTAGTTGGGGGCTAATAGGAAATGAGGTTGATTACCGAAGGCTTTCCTTTGTTTTTTCTTGTGGCGCTTTCTTGTCTGCCTCGTTTAGATTAATGTTAGGTATACACTGTGTGGGTATGCCCAGGCAGACGCGTACTCTTTATTGCCTAGTCACGGATATTGTAGGGCAAAAGGAAATAAGATGAGGCCGTGCATGGAAATGATCCTCCGCGGGCTTTTTGGTCTAATCGGTGTAAGATATATCCATTATGTTTTGACTATCACGCTGATTGGAGTACTGCATCACTTAAGGTACAGCAAGTCTTGGTGTTCCCGTGCGTACAAAACCTTCATCCCGAGTACAGGGTGAATGCATCAAAGCCTCCTCACCGATGATCGTGCGGTCAAAGGCAAAGGGATCGAAGACACTTAACAAGGTCATCAAACGTCTCATGACCCCAGCTTGTCGATTGAGTGATGCTTCTGAACCCATCCAACGTCCCGTATGGTCTCCACTCTCTTGCCTCGACTGCGTTGTGCAAAGCGGTAACATCCATCATATTCGAGACATCTACCACATCCCCACAAGCATACTGCGATCCCTGATGCTCTCCCTGGATGGTGGCTCTCACGGGAAGGCACTGCTCATTGAGCCAAAACTCGACTGTGCTCCAATAGGACTGTGGGGGTGCTTTGTCCATGAGATCCTCCAAGAATACTAGGGCGTATCTCCGAATCTCATCTAGTGTCGTGACATGGACATTGTCACTACAATCGTGTACGCGAACTATGATTGTAGTACTGGGCGGGAGGATTGTAGTGGTCCACAGGAGATCCCATGCGTTGATCTGGATGTGGTTGGCAGTCGTGAACTGCAGAATGATGGTCGGCTTGTTCCCGTGACACAGGGCCGCCTCAATCGGAGTACAGTATCTCATGTAAGAGACGCAACCATAAACATCCTCGAAAAATTCTGCGATGCGACGCTCGAGTACTCCATACGATGCCTTCGTAGCCAGCGAAGTATCGCAACCCAGGAAAAGGGTGAAGCGAGTCTTAGAAAGAAAGTATGGGCGGACCATTTTGCGAAGTTGTTTATTGACGTTAAGCAAGCCGAATCCATGTCCATGCGTGATTCCCGTGTCAAAGTTGTAAGTGACTTTGTGATGAGTAAGTGCAAGCTCAACGATACCAGTGATGAGCTCGGTAGGTAGGTCGAGCAGACTCAATGGACTTGACGGAGGGACAAGCTCGTATGTCTGAGTGCCTTCTGATAAACGAAACTTGCGGCAGACGTTGGTTCTATGACTGGTCTGCCGATATTGAATGGTACCTTGGATGCCGCCTGGGTCCACATGAACTTGTTGAAGCAAGCGGCGTGTTCCCTTCAAACCTAGTGAATCATTCTTTCCTAGCTGAAGGAGAACGTTGGTAATGCGCTCGAAGTTGAAATGTAGCCCCTCCAGCTCTTTAGCACCCGAATATGCAATGGACCGTCTTGTTTTCTTTGTGTTCTCGAATTTAATTGAGATGTTGCTTGCAATCTCGTCCCAGTAAATGTCGAGTGACCCCAGAGTCGGTGTAGTTGCAGTGCCATCCGTGTACGCATCTGGGTGGAGCTCAAATTCGATCTCAAGGTCGTCGTATGTGACTGCTGCTCTGGGTACACCCGTATCGATGGTAACAGTGCGGAATACTGAGAGGCAGGACCCAACATCGTAGACCCAGTCTTTATAGGTCTTAACTGGATCAGCGACGATAATGGGAAAGGGTAAAACTTTTTCGCGGTGTACGCTCCACTGGAAGCGAAAGACATTCTGGCCATAAAGAATGCCTAGTGCCTCATGGTAGATCTGACGGCAGGTATGGATAATGCCAGAGCTTCCCGCAAAGTCGTTAACCGTGCTTATAGTATTATCGTCGTGAAGTTCAGCCCCAATGGTGACAGATTGGGGATCTACGAGTAAGTACTCATAGATCTGGTTGCGAAGTTCGGGCGGGATACCGAGTAATGAAGCTGCACCCGGGTCGTCGGACCGAAAGCACACTTGTGCGACCCGACTGGGCGCTGGTTCTGGCAGTGGAAAGTGCATGACTGCGCTGAGATACAGCAACTCTGTTGCTGGGCGAGTCGCACGATGACAGCTGTGTGACTAGAGTTACTTAGCAAATGCAGAAACACGATGATTTATTTAACAGGGACAATACTTGCCTGATGACCGCAGGCGCAGTGACTTGCAGTTATGACACGTTTGAGCGCGGTGTAGTAAGTGAGTCTCGTATGGTACTAGGATAGTGGGTGACAGAGAGGTGAGCGGCAGTGTCCAGAAAGTCGTAGTGATGTGAAAAAGCTAAGCTTGGACCCTTGTAATCGAGAAAGGAAAGAGCAATGACTGTTGCACTAAAACACGGACTGCACTCACCTTCACTTCATCAACATGAAGTGGCGCTTCTTGGATACATGATCAACAATGAGCTGACAGTAAGACTTCGTGTTAGGGAAAACATAACAACAAATGTCATATGAGGAGCAGCTAGGAACACTCACGTACACTCCATCACCACAGCTAGGTAATTCGAGTCAGAAGGCTCAGATCTCGGTAAGGTGATTTTGTTACTCGCAAGCAACTGAAAGTCTTCACTTGCTATGGCTATGTGGTTAGATACGCCCACGATCCAAGAACTTCTTCGGCAAATCCACAGTCTTTGCACGCATATACTCCATAGCATCTATACATTCATCAGCCACAATCACGTCAACAATTCATGCGTCACTTACTCTTTCCCAACGTATCATACGAAGAACACGTGTTGTAACCTCCATCCCTCAAGTGGTCATGCAGCAAGAAATGCACTGATCGAATCCCCGCAATCTCAAAGCGATCAATCGGCTTGCCGCTATACTCATGCTTCCCAAGAAGCTCTTTGACACGCTCGATCGTCATAAAAGAACGCAGCCAATCCCACTCATCATCGTAGCGGACGAAAAACCCGCAGTTGCAGTCTGATGCCTTGTCACCAGACCGGCCGGCGACGATGTAACCTAGCGGTGCGCGAACCGTTTCGCCGAATGACGAAAGATCAACTGGTGATGAGGTCTCATACGAGGTCTGCTGGCGCGGATATTCTTTCGTGACCTTAGGTGGGCTGAGATTGGTGACTGTTCTGTCGCCGTACATGGCATGTACGCGCAAGGGCAGTTGGTCTTGAGGGAGAAGTGAGACCCAGTAATCGTAGTATGGTTTCGGCGCAATCTGTCGCAGGTCGTTGGAAAGCGAGAGACCAGGAGCTGATTGGAGGAAGACTTCAAGACACCAGCGATTGAATCCGTTGGGGACGTCTGGCCGTACCAACTCGGGATCAGAGGTTTGAGCAAAGATCCGGAAGTCGACCGTTGCTACGTCCTGGTTGTGTGCATCGATTGGTGATGAACCGTTCTGATGGAATCTGAGCGTTTTGAAGCGGTTGACATTGTCTCCCATGGCTGATCATCGTTAGTTTGATGATGTGATGACGATGTGAATGCGCCTACCGTATCGAGTCTGATCTTCGGTGATCTTGCACTTCTCCTCTATATCGAGACCACACACAAACATATGCCACTCGCATTGCCAGCCGGCTGGGGCAGTGATACCAACCTTAGTCGTA
The DNA here is from genome assembly GCF_004154835.1 of Alternaria arborescens. NCBI lineage: Eukaryota > Fungi > Ascomycota > Dothideomycetes > Pleosporales > Pleosporaceae > Alternaria > Alternaria arborescens. Next base: position 153,567 of record NW_021167891.1, on the reverse strand, counting down.
GGTGGTGGGGGAAAGCCTTTCACCCCCGTAACACGTACTACGTCCTCGCCTACTTGCTCCATCTTGACATCCGTGATATCAGCTGTGACATCACAGTTGTAGTACAGTGGTCCTTGTATCTCATACAGCAGCTGCGAAGTACATGTGCCGACAGTGACGCAACCTGGACGTGTCAGCCGCATAAAGTCACGAGCTGGAAAATCAACGCCTACCTCCAGTATCCTTCTCTTTCGCAATGTTGAAGCTGCCGTCATACTCTACTTCTGCGATAGGGAAGCCCATGTTGATGTGCTTGCCTGTCTTCATGAGATCTTTGAACATCGAGTAGTATCCTCCTGTGACGTAGGCTGAGCACTCAACTAGATGGCCAGCGATGAGCGCTCCAGCAAGTTCATCAAACTGGTCGTTCTTCCAGTCATGCCACCACCTGATCGTGTCAGCTGAGTCACTGGTGACGGTAGTAAGGCGACTCACGCCGCAGCACCAATGACTGGCGCAGCATCCGCAACTCTTCCAGCGAGCACTATATCGGCGCCTTGTCGGAAAGCTTCTGCTATGCAAAGTCCGCCCAGATACGCCTGAGCGCACACCGGTTCCATCCCCCACTCCTCGAGCTTCTTGCCATGCATCAGACTTTCAAACTTCTCCCCCTTCTTGATCAGACTATTGACCTGTCCCGTCACATCATCGCCTTCGATCCATGCTACTTTGAGATGACTAGCGCCCTGCTTCTCCAGTATATCCACTACAACCTCAGCGAGAAGTTCAGTGTCTGAAGCACCGGCATTCACAGCAAGCTTCGTCTTGTTCTTGACTAGGTTTGGTACTGCCGGTTCGAAGCATTGAATAAATGTGTCAGCGTACATGGCGCTCTTCTTACGCTCCTCCAGACTCATAGTGCCATTGTTGGTCTTCGTAGACTTTTGCTTTACTTTTCCACTACCGTGTACAGTCATGGTCATTTCGGATAGCCAATCGCCTGGTTCAGTCAGTTTAAAATCATACATATCCGCTTGTCAGGAAATCCTACCCATTACTACATCAACTTCTGGGTCGCCAGCCATACGTGTGATAGCAAGAGAACGGTCCGTGAAGCCACCAGAGCATCCTGCGATGCGCACAGCGCGTTTGCGATCAGTAGAGGGAGACATTTTCACTCTTTTAGGATTCGGCGCCATGTAAAACTCGTACAACTCAAAAAAGTATTAATTATTCTTATGACGGAAGGTCTCGAAGCTATATACCAGGTCGTTCAGATGCGCTCTTCCGAGATAAGGCAAGCCGTCAAAAAGGTACCTAGGTAGCAGGGCCGTTACCCTGGACTTACCCAATGACGGCTCTGAAACCAAGTAGTGCGACCTCCATGTCATGTATCGAGGGCTACTTGCGGATAATCTTCAACGAAGGAAGACGATTTCCTGTACGCTTATGGCGGGGTTGCGGGGAAGGAGGCGGACGTGAGCGCGCAAAGCTGTTCAACGCTCAGAACGCGATTTCGCGGCGCCATCGCCAACGATATATGTTCTAGGCGACATCTTTCCGAATGCACTGTCAAATTCGTGAAGCCAGTATAAGTGTGGTTAACTCTTGTGGTTTGAAGGTATGAGTAGGACAGTGACGTGCCATGTTTGCAATTCGGTTAATGACTCATGCTATGCTCAGGTCATGACTCGACAATGTCATTAGTGCTAGGATGCCTTTTGTCGACATGACCATTCTAGTCAATGCATCTCTCAGTGCCACTATCATAAGAGGGCATCCAAGATCCCCTGCAAACACTCACGGCGCCAAATTCTCGATCACAAGCCATACCATCTCAGGCTTTGCTTCCTCCGGAATAAATTCTCTACCCTTGCCATTACCTCTGGCCTCCTTCCTGGCACTTCTCCTCTCCCTCCTGACCTCCTCTCTTGCCTCACGCCACTCCTTCTTCGCAGTCAAGCGCTCTTTTCTCAACACCTTCCTCTGTGCTTTATATTCCTTCTTGGCTTCTATCCATTCTGGATCTTTCTTTAGCTTGGATTTGGATTTGGCTTTGGCTTTGCCCTTTCCAGTGTTGTCTTCTTTGTTCAGAGTGTGCTTAGCTTTCAACACACGTTTCTTCTGACGGTGTTGTTTCTTCAAGGTACGAGAGCGTTCCTTGAGGTGGTGGCGAGCATCGCGGATGGAGAGTTTGCGTGCACGTGCTAGGTCTTTGTCCACGCCAGAGAAGTCTTCGTCGTCGTCGAAATCAGAATCAGAGTCGGAGTCGGAAGAGATCGAACTGTCTGATGACATGGATGATGTATCGTCATCATCGTCGCTGTACAGGTCCTTTTCCTTGGCTTTTCCTTTACCCTTGTCGTCTATGGTCGTCGAGACAGGGTATCTTGGAGTATTGACCTTGCTCTTCTCATCTCCATACAGCACGCCCGACTCTTGACCTGCTGGAGCGTGGTAGGCAGGCGGGAGGTCATCGTTTTGTGCTTCTTGATACTGTTGACCCAATGTTGTGCCTCTAACTTGGGAGCCGTTACCGCTCCCACTCCCACTCGCCATTTTGCCCACATCAAGCCCAAAAGCATTGGCGCGTTTTCCAAACTCTACACCCCAATCACCCATGCGTTTGCCGAATTGTTCACCAATCTTGCCCAACTCTTTCCCCACTTCTGCCCACTCGTTTCCACGCCATTCGTTTCCACGACCACGACCGCGAGAAGGCATACCTCGTCTGCCAAAAGGCCCGTTGCCTGGAGCTCCGAATGGTCCTCGGCCTGGCATACCAAAGGGCGAACAATCGCCCCCACGGTGCCCTCGAGGATGGCGAGTTCCAGATTCAGGAACGGAATGAGGCGGGTCTTCATGTCCCAAGTCCCTGTTCTGTCCCGATATGTGACGACCAGTACCAGAAGAACTCTGTGCCGGAACTCTCCAACCTTCGAACCGCTCACTCAACTCATACAACTTTCGTACCCTCTCACTCGGCGCCGGGAGATTCTCGACGTCGAGCGCTTCAATCCAGGGATACAATTGCTGTGCCCTCCATTCAGCTGTTGCAGTTTTGTCCGCCAAATTAGATAGGACAGTACTTTTGTGCCCCATGGGAATGGGCAATTGTTCGAGAAGCGCAGTCTCACTGCGGAACGACACAACGAGACCTCTTGGCGCAAAGAACGCCTCGTTCGCGCCTCGAATGTAATCGTCCACTGTAGTTGAAGAAGTGTATCCATGCGCTGGGATGTCCAGCAAGTCTTTGGCTGTTGTCTTCGTGACAGTACATAGGACTTGTAGACCGTAAAGAAAATCGGCGAATTCATCAGGTTTAATCGAATGATGATTCAAAACTTCGGCGTAGGCGATTAGGAACGTTGAGATTTCGTCTGCACGCCGTCCTGGCCCGGCAAGTTCAGGTATTGCGATGAGACGGTTCAAATGCGGTGCATACTGCGCTGCGGCATCTGGCTCTCGATGCGCGAATTTCAGGGCTTGATCAAGTAGACTGGACGCACTAGACTTGGAATCAAACTCGCTGTGCACTCGTCCAACTGTAATGCTCTCACTGGTGCTGACATGCTGCACAGGTACACTGGTAGCTTTGTCGCTCGTATGATTTGCATAGTCTGGCGCTTGTTCCCGCTCATTCGCAGGATCTGGTTCTTCACCTCTTACTCGATACTCCCATACTTCGGGCTCATTAGGACCTTCGTTGGAAGTGATGCGGTGGGCTTCGATCTGGCTTGGGTCTACGGGCGCTATACCGTTGCGTGTATCGTGAACGGCCTGGTCTTGCGCTTCGTCGTATGATGGTGGCAAATCTTCGTAATGTGGACCTCCGGGGCTATGGATGGGGGTTGGCTCAAAGTCGTTATCAGAAGAGTCAGCGACTGACATTGCACTTGGGGCGGAAGCGACGTTAGGTCGTGATTGTGCCGATGGGGGTGGTGGTCTGGAGTTGAAATCGCCATTGGCGGGGTATGATGGTGGGCCAGCCATGGTCGGGAAGGTATAGGGAGTCAGATTTAGTCCAGTATAGGGATGAATGGTTGAAAAGTTTGAAACTCTATAGCAGTCTTCTTGATGTATAGAGAAGAACTGGAGGCTTGCTCATATGTCTTGTCGATACTCTGCTAGCCGCGTAGAGCTGAACGGAAAGCTGTTGCCTTATGCGAGGAGATGTCCAATCGCAACCTTAAGCTCAGAACCACGCGTTATGTCCAGGGCTAATAGGCGTCCAGTCAAGCAGTAGAGCTTGTCAAAGATGACGCGTTAGTAGGGGGAAGGCCGCAGCACATGCGTGAGATGCACTACATCGGTGGGCTGTGAAGTGGGGCCGACGCCACATCAGCTCTTAGTTAGCCGTGGCGGTGTAACCGATTCTAACAGATCAAGCTTTCGCGAAGCATACCAACTCAGATTGATGGAGAAACATGCGTATCATGCGCTATAGAGAATACTTGAGAGTTGGAATGGTATTGGTGTCACAAGTGCGCAGCGTGAGAGTTTGCTTACTCTTTCGCTCCGTGCGGCCCGCCTAACAATTCGCCCATAAGACCCACCAGCCGCCATGTCAGGCCATTTCACTTTGATCGTGAAGCTTGTCACGGTGTATGTTAACATCAGCCAAAACAACACGAACGTCTTTGAGTTTAGCACTACCACTGTGTCCCTCTGAAAGGACGGGTGACGACAGACGTACAGAGCGCCAACAGCACATCTGCGCGACTGTCAACATGGACGGGGCCACAACTGTAGCCGTGATAGGTCTAGGTAAGATGCCTTGTGTTTGAGATGGCAAAACCAGAGACTGAACTTTTAGGACCGGCCGGCCTCGTAGCACTGAAGAACCTCAGAGAGGAAGGTTTTCACGCCACAGGCTTCGACCGCAATGAATACGTTGGCGGTCTTTGGCAGTACTCAGCGAAAGAGCAGACCTCGGTCATGGAGACAACTAGGGTCAATATATCCAAGGAGAGAGGCTGCTTCACCGATTTTCCCTTCCCGGAAGATGTCCCATCACACCCTGCAGCTGCACAAGTACAACAATACCTAATAGACTATACAAAGCACTTCAAGCTAGGACCGCATATGCGACTCAGCACTTCCATCGAGCAGATCACATTTAGTGAGGGGCGGCAGCAATGGGTCTTAAATATTCAAGGTGGGGATGAAGAGTACTACGACAAGGTCGTCGTAGCGATTGGCGGCATGATCGGAAAGGCCAATCTTCCAGTTGTGGAAGGCATTGAGAGGTTTGCTGGGTCTAGTGTACACTCCCAAGGGTTCAAGCAGCCGAAAGATTATGAGAACAAAAGAGTCATGGTCGTCGGCTTCAGCAATAGTGCGGCGGACACAGCTACGCAACTCGTGGGTGTGGCAAACAAGGTGTATATGGCGCATCGGCATGGAGCTCGCATTGTATGTTCAATAGTACGGCCTGAAGTCGCGAGTATTTTGATACTGACTCTTAACCTATAGCTCCCACGGCGCATCAAAGGCGTCCCGATTGACCATACGCATAGCCTACGTCTCTTCACAGTCCAAAGCCTGATCCTTAAATACTTTCCGCATCTCGGCGAACGTCTATTCGACAAATTTATTAAGAAAATGCAAGACAAGAGTTTCAAGATCCGTCCTGAGTGGCGCTTCGAACAAGCAGGCAAAGTACCCGTAGTGTCTGATACCCTAATTCCTTGTCTCGAAGACGGTAGCATCTCCTCGGTCGCAGGAATAAGACGCGTTCTAGGCGCCACTGAAGTGGAACTGCAAGACGGAACTAGGCTTGAAGTCGACGCTATAATCTGGTGTACAGGATACGCATCAGATTTCAGTATGATTGAGCCTTGCTTCGATCCCACATGTCGTCCCCAGCAATGGCTTGATGCTCCCGGATCGAATGGAAAGTCGCTTTTCCGTCTATATCATAACGTCTTTTCACTGGAAAAGCCGGATAGTTTGGCGTTCTTGGGCAACGTTTCTATAACACTTGGTGGATTCCCCATTTTTGGTACGTGAATTGAGATGTAACATGCAGGCGAAGCAGATGCTGACAGTGAGCAGATATGGCATCTATGGCTGTAGCCCAAGTCTGGGCGGGTAAATCCAGTCTACCATCGCTTTCTGCCATGAATTTCGCCGTTGGCAAGCATCATATGTGGTTGGCCGACTCGGCGAAGCGCATTCCCAACGTGTCACCAGGGCAATGTGAGGCAAGTGAGTGGGTAAGGGCTATGGACCATCTTGCCGGTACGGGTGTTAACGAGTACCTGGGATATGGGTGGAAAGGCTGGCTTTTCTGGTTACGCGAGAGAAGATTTTGCAATCTGCTGATGGGCGGTATATGGAGTCCGTCCATACATCGTGTATTCAGCACGGGGAAGAGGAAGTGCTGGGACGGAGCGAGGGAGGCCATCGAAAGAGTCAACGAAGGGGTTGCCAAGATGAGAGAAAAAGCGAAGAAGAAAGCAGTTTGAGGTTGGATGGAGTCTTGGTTTCGCGAATACACTGGAGCGTGCTCGAATGTTCCTTAGTGGTGAGCTTCCCCACCCATGACGCCAGGCTGTATCACCGAACTTACAGGCGGTAACCTTTGGCACCACGCAGCACAGCGCATATATGCTCTGCGGCAAGTACGTGGATGTTTATCGCGTTTTCATAATCTATCAAGCTAGTATTGCACACTCTAAACTGGGTTGTCTGCGTTGTCAAGGTGACGTGTAAGGGTCAACCTAGGTTACCATCTCATAAGGCTGGAGTTTAACCAATCGCACGGGCCGTTGCACGACAGCTGGGGAAGTCGCAACGGGCGACATCTAATTTCGATTTCTTTCCACGATCGCCACCCCGCAAACACTGAACGCATCGATTCCTCGTTCTACGGCCAGAGGCAGATTGCCCGTTGCCTACACCGAAACACAACACACGAAGCAGCAACCGGCATGGCGACCCAGACGCTACATGGCAGTTGCGCCTGCGGCAGGAACCGCTATGTTATCGAGATGCCGAAGCAGCAGATTGGGCAGGCAGAGCTGCGATACGACAACACTTCTGCGTCGCGTAAGTACACGGCGTGTTTGCTGTGCGGCTCATGTATCCCTTTTGATGGGTCACGTCATGGGCTGTCGCTAACAACAATACAACAGGACATCACTCGGCCAACCCTCTCACACTATGGCTCCGTGTACCTCTGCCCTGGTACACCTCTGCGACATTTGCGCAGTTCCTCGACGAAACCCCTATGAGCATCAAGCGCAGCTTCACCTCCCCGTATACCCCGAATAGCCGCCGTCAATTCTGCGGATACTGCGGTACTCAGCTCACATCATGGAACGAGCGAACGCGCGACGAGGCCGATCACATCTCCCTGACAGTCGGCAGCTTGCTGGACGAGGATCAGGAGATGCTGGGTGAACTCGGCTTCCTGCCTAGTAGCAGCGAAAGCAGCGACGACGAAGTGTCCGTTGCTGGTCCCTCAAGGACGACTGACCGCTCGCGCTCCGTCGCCCGTTCAGAACCACAGTCTCGCGGTGCGCCTTGGTTCGAGGAGATTGTGCGCAACACTCGTTTGGGCCGCTTCAAGCAGCAGCGCGGGGGACACACTGAGAGCGGCGTGCACGTCGAGTGGGAAGTCACCGAGTGGACTGAAGGCGACGACGGCGACGACGAGGGCAGCGCCACACCCAGCAAGCGGAAGATTGGCGATGTGGACGGTTCTGACGATACCGAGATGCGCAGCGCATAAGCCTGTCATCTCTTCCTTTCATATGCGGAATGACATGGATGTGGAAATGTCACTAGAATTGGCTTCGCTCACGCGTGGATGGGGACGAAACGTATGTAATCATCGATCCTCTGGCAGAGCGACACGGACTTGGAGTTGCAGGTGCGTTTATTTTGTGTACAGTATTCGAAAATGCATCTTGCAGCGATGCAGCAATTTACTTTCTTTTTTGCTGAGTACATCTCGCTGGTCTCTTCTGGTCATATCATGCTTTTATTCTGCACTTTTCTTATACGTCCAGAGTCAATGCATCGCAAGTTGTCGATTGGCAGGAACGATCAGGGCCATTAAGACGCGTGGGGGATAGCGCAGACATGCCATCCTAGCGCGTAAGCGGCAAGCCTACGGAGGGCCGCCTTCCGCTGTGTAGACACCACTTCCTAGGACCCCCAAATGTGTGGAGAGCAGCCATCACCTCAACCACAATCACGCAAGCGCTCAAAATCACCCTGACAGCATTTCAAATTTGTCTTCTGATCATACTCCGAATCGCATGCAAAAAAAGTCACTTATCGTGCCTTACGCCACTGTGTTACTCCAAAAGTCTCCGCAATCCCAAATCAGCATTCGCGTATCTCCCGCTTACATCCACCAGTCTTGTCTCTTATTGGCCAGATGCGCATCCTGTTCCTGTACTATATACCCGGGATCACTTATCTTGCACCCTGGGCAGCTCAGCTCCGCCTCAGCGCCTTATCAGTACTGCACACGACATAACACGATTAGTGTTTCCTGACCCGTCTCCACGGTTCTCCAGCGGAGTTGGCTACTGCTTGCACGTTACACCATGGATGTTGGCCCGAATCTCTTTAGACGCGCCTGCTGCCCCATCTGTCTTGCTGGGGCTTTTCTGGCGTGACCGGGGCGTAGAGCGGACGGCAATGCTAGATGCGTTGCTTTATCTCCGAGCGCTGTCAGTCGCTTAGCATACATACTTACGTGTAAGTGACAGTGTTGTGGTTGACACAGCAGAGATAGAGGCGTCCGAAGCCGCTGTCTTGCATGGCAGATGGGGTATCATAAGAGTACGATGCAAGTGAAGAAATGTTTCTCTCGATTGTTGTATTCCTTCACTGTCGTTGATTCTGAACACTGTCTCGCGTTGCCCGCGTCGTCCTCTCTTCGTGCCGTTACTGGCCTCTCTTATCTCTGGGCGGACATTTGCTGTACGATTGACAAGCAGGGCCGTTTGATCTGCGATCGATACGCTGCTCCACTGATTCCTTCCCCATAAGGCTGGTAATCTACACCTCCGTCCTCCCGTGTCTGGGCAAATTAACGACTATTGACATCAAGACATTCTTATCGCTTTTTGTATATCCTCGTTGCCCACCACCTCCCTCCTGGAAAACGAATTGCAGAGCAAAAACCACTATAGCGCGGTAGCTGGCGCACTGCCATCATCGATCGCCGACCATGGATATGGAAAAGAAGTCTTCTGAGAAGTCAAGACCGGAAGTCGACCAGGCCACGGGCGACGTGGGCGAAGTCTTGAATGCTTCGGGTCACAAGCAGGAACTGGAGCGCAATTTCAGCCTGTTGAGCATTTGCGCAATTGGTATCACTACGGGAAATGTTTGGGCGGCGTTGGGAGGATCTATTGTTAGTACTCTTTTCTTTCCTGGCATAATGTATAGGCTACGACATGCTAATCATGCTTAGGTTATCGCGCTCTACAATGGCGGCCCGGCAGGTGTCATTTACGAATTCATTGCTGTCGCATGCTGTTACTTCATGATAGCGGCTTGTATTGCCGAGATGGCTTCTGCTATCCCTTCGTCGTCTGGTGTTTACCACTGGGCTAGTGTGACAGCAGGAGCGCGGTTTGGTAAAGTCATCGGCTTTTACGCAGGATGGTAGGTTCGAAGCATCACTCCCACATCTGCCGGGCATCTTGCCACCGACTTGGGAAGTTGTCTGAGAAAAGGCAAAACTAACACTACACAGGTGGAACGCTCTGGGTTGGATTTTCGGAACTGCGTCAATATCCTCCATCCTCGCCAACCAGGTCATCTCCATGTACGGCCTCTTCCACCCTGGCTATGCCTTCGAACGCTGGCACGTTTTCATCGTCTACCTCATTATCACTTGGATCGCCTGCTTCATTGTCATGTTTGCCAACCGCGCCTTGCCCAAACTCACAAACATTGGTCTGTTCTTTATCCTAATGGGCGTCTTCATCACCATCATGGTATGCGCCATCATGCCTAGCAGAAGCGGCAAGGGATATGCAAGTAACGAGTTTGTGTGGCGCGACTGGCAGAATCAGGCAGGTTGGAGTAGCGACGGCTTTGTGTTTTGCGCTGGCATGCTGAACGGGGCTTTCGCTGTGGGGACGCCGTAAGTCAAGCTTCTCGTCAACGAAGCACAATGTTGTAGTTACTTACAAACGAACAGCGACTGCGTCTCCCATCTCGCAGAGGAACTCCCCCACCCCCGAACCAACATCCCCAAAGCCATCCTCGCCCAATACACCGTCGGCTTCATAACCGCCTTGCTCTACCTCATAACAATCTTCTACTCTGTAAACGACCTCGACTCCCTCTTCACAAACCCTTGGCCCTTCCCCCTCGCCGAACTCTACCGCCAAGCTACAAACTCCCACGGCGGCTCCCTTGGCCTCTTACTCGTAATCTTCATCCCAACATTCTGTACAAACATCGGTTGCTACATAACCTCCGGCCGCATGCTATGGACCCTAGGCCGAGACGACGCAACTCCATTCCCCCGCTGGGTCGCTAAGATCGACAAGAAGTGGGAAAACCCGTTCAACGCGACCTTGGCGTGTGGTGTCATCAACACGATCCTAGGTTGTATCTACATTGGTTCGTCGACTGCCTTCTCCGCCTTTGTCGGCTCCTTCATCGTGCTGTCGTCAATGTCGTACCTCGCGTTCATTCTGCCCAACATCTTGACTCGCCGCCGCCACGTTATCAAAGGTCCTTTTACCATGCCTAACCCGGTGTTTTACACCGTGGCCAGCGTAGCGTGTGGGTACATGGTTGTATGGATACCGATCTATTGTTTCCCATTTGCGGTGCCGTTTGATACTACGACGATGAATTATACGAGTGCGCTTGTGGGGGGCGTGACAATCTTATTGGGAGGTTGGTATGTTTGGATCAGGAATCGGGGATATGTTGGTCCGAGGCGGCTGGTGGAGACTTTGGGGAATGGGGAGACGACCATTGTGGGGACTGAGGGGAGCATTTCTGGGGAAAAGGTCTGAGGATAGTTTTGATGGTTTTTTTTAAAATGCTTAACTAATAGAGAGTTTGCCTGTAAGAAACAGTTCGATGTTGAGATTTGTGTGGTCTTGTGTCTGATAGATGGACATGTGGGAAATACGAACTACGACTACCAAATAACCTGCCAACTTGTCCGACTAAATCCAACAATCTGACTAAACGCCTCATCCCTCTTTTCCACTTCATGCAGTATCCACTCATGCTCATCTCTATCGACGAGACGCAAGTCCTTGTTGCACTCCTTGAGCACCTTGACCATCTTTTCCACATGTCGGTCTTGCTTCTCTAGATAGCCAATCCGATCATACGGAAGAGAGAAGAGGCCTTGGTGCAATGGACCCTTTGCGACAAAACGTACTCCTGTACGGTTCATGATGAGACGTCCTGGCGATCCATCGTAATGGCAGGAGTACGAGGCAAAGTCCTGCCCTTCCGATGAGGCAGCAGCGTCAGGACTATTCGTATCCGTCAGGGTGGTCGTGTTCGCGCTAGCATTCTGCTTCTCAGTGACGACGCGGAGACCTTCGGCTTGCATGTACTGAATTGCCCACTCAGCGTGCGTTGGAATATTCCAGAACAGACGTTTTGAAGGCGAGACGAGGAGGCGGTAGTTTGGGAAGTTGACGGAGATGGGGAAGAGGCAGAAGAAGGTGAAACCGGCGGAGAATGTGGAGACTTTGATGAGTAGCCAGAGAGGCGTGAAGACCGTGATGAGAATACCCGTAGCGAGGACTACAAGGACGGCTAGTGTGCGCATTGGCTTTCTCCATTCGTAGAAGTTGCGGACACTCTCGAAGAAGTTTGCTAGATCGGCTAGCTGAACCATGAGCCAGGGACCGAGATCTTGGAGGAGATCGTGCGCCCAGTTCTCATCGCCTTGTTTTTCGATGAACTCGGTGAGCGAGAGCGCTGTTCTCTCCACGTCTTCGCGGTGTTTGATATCTTCGCGGAGGTCCTCGATAGACTGTCCGTGCAAGCGACGTTCTGCGACCAGATATAATACTACTGACAGAGCACCTGGTAAAAGGAGGTTCAAATACCAAAGGACAATGTAAATTACGAGGTACTTCGTTGTCTCGGCAGGGTACTCCCATCTGTATACACGACGGGTGGTCATGATGAACTCCTGGAACGGTGACGTCGCAACAATTAGGCGCTCAATGTTTGGCATGATTGTTTCCTTCGAGGGTGTCGGCGGATCAGAGCCGAATCCAATGTACTGTCCACCGTACCGATGAGCGTAATAGTCCAGTAAGTGCGAGCCATAAGCTCTCCAGTCAGTAACGGTACGGCCTGCGGTATCCTCTTTTTCAAAGTCCGATCTAGGCTTCAGTACCACTGTGTCGCGTGGTAGTATTCTAATCTTGGTAACATGTCGATCGAGCGACCATCGAACATAAGTACTTTGCCGCTGGTTGAGCATCTCAGCAAGATTCTCTTGAGCCTGCGCCTTTTTGGCTCCTGTCTTGGCCTGATTCACAGCAGTCGCTACGTTGACCAAATCCACCTCCCGGCCATGAGGAATTTCGCTTACAGCTATGTTTGCTGCAACTTCTTGATTTCCCTGACACCATCCTGCAGATTTCACCGTGTCGATCGGGTTGTGCAAAAGGTCCTTCAGTGTGTGCTTCTCCGATGCTGTAGACTTGTGGTCAAGGCGTGAGTTCGATTCCTTTATTTCGGTAGTATCAACAAGTACTATCGAATCTGGATCGGGCTCCTCAGCCTCATCTTCTGGCTTTGCGATATGCAGGGTCTTTCTAATCTTGACACCGGCATTATGTCTCTTCTGCCGAACCTTGTTGACTATCCTGCTAGTAGACGACGTGTTTGACGAAACATGATCCTCCGTACTTCTGTTGAGATCGTGTGAGTGAGGTATGTCGTCACTGCTACTTCCGGAGTGGTTTCCAGGTAGTTCAATTTGCCCTTGGTAAGTGATGTGTGATCGATCGAGCCCGATGTTCAGTTCGTCGACCTGAATGAGCTCTTTCTGGATATCCATATGGGTGGTGGCGCAGGGCGTCGGTTAGTTATGCGCGACGTGCGTAGGCTGCATTACTAGGTGTTATTAATGTAACGATAATGTTCGGGGACTGGATAAGTATATGAACATTCCCATCCAGCAGATCAAGTGCGAGCGAATATATGAGGGCTGCCATCGCGCCTTCCTTTGAGTGCGCGGTGGCCTTCGTTTGCTGAACCAGCGAGCACCGCGGAGCAGAGTGCCACGACGTCATTGTGTCAGGCGCTACCATCGAAATGAACTCGCGGGTGTATGAGACAGGAAAAGCTGAAGGGAAACTTGGTAGCTGTCTGTTGCCTCCGGGATTGGTGTTGGTGTCCGAATGAAGTCTAGAACTTTGTGAGCACCCCGATTGCCTGATAATCCTGGATGGTGGACCTGTCGGCAGGGAAGGCGCATCCAACCATGAGGCGGGGCGAGGCCGCACATGTCAGCAACTTCACATCGAGGGATTGATATATCAGAAGCAAAACCCATCATACCACAAGGCTTGAATCTCTGTCGAACAGGATCGCTTATCGAGAGGCATACACTAACCAACGTCTATCGCTTTTGCTCTATTGCCAGAAATCGTAGGTTTATCTTCGCACTTACCCCAGGAAGCCCCAACCTTCAAGTCATGAGACTATGTTGAAGTGCATCAAAATTATCACTATCGGGCAGGAAAGCGCTTCACGCGATCAAAATCAACCCTGATTCTCAATATTCGCAAGCTCTGTTCTGATGCTCATCACAACAGCAGTCAGTCAGTCAAGAGAAACGGGAAATGACATAATCACTCTACTCCATGGTCCAGTAGTTGAATCAAAAAAGACATGTCCCTCTGCATTTGTATTACAGGTCCAAAATATACATCTATGCGTGCCACAACCTCGCGACGGCCTCGGTGATACCAACATCGTTTGTCTCGAAAGAGTAGAGGGCAAGACCCAGAGCGACAGTTCCAGCGCGGAGAGCCCACATGGCGGCTGTTCGAGTCTTGGGAACACGCTTGGAGGGGAAGTAGTCGATGATGCAGGACCTGCATAACGTTAGCCACGGTAACCACTACAAACGCTTCCAATCAACATACTCGAAGCCAATGTGCGAGTGGACGACCAGAAGGGCGCAGAGAATAGAGTCGGTGAGCGGGTTCAGCGATCCAGCCGCGAAGGGGGCAATGGTCAAGGGAATCAGACCAGCGGAGACGATCCTCTCGAAGCTCCAGTGGTAGCTGCCGTGGGCGTAGTCGGGGTCTGGGACTGGGACTGGGTCGTTGGTGGTCCCAATGATCTTCTGGGGCAGCGGCGGCAGAATCTGGTTGCGCTGGGTGGCGTGGAAGGCGGCAATGCGCGTGGACTTTTGGATGGTGGAGCGCTGGAATGCTGGGCGAAGTTGCTGGACGAGCGGGCGGTTGATGGTCGACGCCGCAGTGGACAGCATGCGCTGCGACTGCTGGGCTGGCGGGCACGCTTGCCTGAGGAGGCCGGGACGCATGACGGAGGCCATTGTGTGCTGGAGGTTGAAGGTCGAGATCGAGGAGGTCGCTGCGATGCAATATCGGAACGACTTGGATGTTGACGACAATGCCTCGGATGTCGATTGCTGACGTCCCTGCTGCGCTCATTGGCTGGCGGTGCAGGCCGGGAAATCCCGTGATCGCAGATTTGACGAAACTCATCCACCTCACCTAGGCCAAGCTGCAGCTGGACGTCGATACATCCACCCCAACCCCATCTAACCAACTCCCATCCCCCCGCCACAGCGAGCAGACGCAATGGCTTCCCGCCGGCTCGCCCTCAACCTGCAGCAGAGCATGCGCTCTCGCTCCGCCATCAACGCCGTCAAGTCCTCGCGAGCCTCGCCTCTGACCCGCGGCCTGGCCACGCCCGTTGCCTACGGCGCGAAGACTGAATCCACTACCCTCGGAAATGGCTTCACGGTAGGCCCGACGCTGTAGCACTCTTCACGACTGCAATTGACCCATGCACCCAGATCGCTACCGAGCACTCCCCATGGGCCCAGACGTCGACCGTCGGTGTTTGGATCGACGCAGGAAGCCGCGCAGAGACGGACAAGACCAACGGCACTGCCCACTTCCTCGAGCACCTTGCCTTCAAGGTACGACATCAATGGCAATGGCCGGGACAAATGGCAATGAAGCAGGACTGATGCTTGGCACAGGGAACTCAGAAGCGCACCCAGCAGCAGTTGGAACTCGAGATAGAAAACATGGGCGGACACTTGAACGCCTACACCTCGGTACGTCATACCCACAAATCTCAAGTGAACGCACAATTAACCCAACCAGCGCGAGAACACCGTCTACTACGCCAAGGCCTTCAACAACGACGTCCCCGCCGCCGTCGACATCCTCTCCGATATCCTCCAAAACTCCAAGCTCGAGGCCCAGGCCATCGAGCGCGAGCGTGATGTCATCCTCCGCGAGCAGGAGGAGGTCGACAAGCAGCTCGAGGAGGTCGTCTTTGACCACCTGCACGCCACTGCCTTCCAGGGCCAGCCCCTCGGCCGCACCATCCTCGGACCCAAGGAGAACATCCAGAGCATCCAGCGCGCTGATCTCGAGAACTACATCAAGACCAACTACACTGCCGACCGCATGGTCCTCGTTGGCGCTGGTGGTATTCCCCACGAGCAACTCGTCGACCTCGCCGAGAAGTACTTCGCCAACCTCCCCTCGGAGCCCCAGGACTACTCTTCCAAGTCTGCCGCTGCCGAGCAGAAGGCGAAGCCCGACTTCATCGGTTCCGAGGTCCGCCTCCGTGACGACACCATGGGCACTGCCAATATCGCCATTGCCGTTGAGGGTGTTAGCTGGAGCGACCCCGACTACTTCACTGCGCTCGTCACACAGGCTATCGTCGGTAACTGGGACCGCGCCATGGGTACCTCCGACTACCTTGGCAGCAAGCTCAGCAACTTCGTCTCGCAAAACGCTCTGGCCAACAGCTTCATGAGCTTCTCCACCAGCTACTCTGACACTGGGTACGTCACTCCAAAAGGTACATGAAGATATCTGCTAACACCCTCCAGTCTCTGGGGTATCTACCTCACCAGCTCCAACCTCACCCAGCTCGATGACCTCGTCCACTTCACTCTCCGCGAGTGGTCCCGCCTCTCCATGAACGTCACCTCCGCCGAAGTCGAGCGTGCCAAGGCCCAACTCAAGGCCTCTATCCTCCTCGCCCTTGACGGCACCACCGCCGTCGCCGAGGACATTGGTCGCCAAATCGTCACCACTGGTCGCCGGTTAAGCCCCGAGGAGGTTGAGCGCGTTGTCGGCCGCATCACAGAGAAGGACGTTATGCAATTCGCCCGTAACAGGCTGTGGGACAAGGACGTTGCTGTCAGTGCCGTCGGACAGATTGAGGGTCTGTTGGATTACAACAGGATCAGGAACGATATGAGCAGGATGCTGTCATAGACAACTACTTCTTCTTTGAGACAAGCAAGAGGGGTTGAGGAAGGAAAGTGTTTATAGTGCCATGCTGTGAGCGTTTTTAGACGGCAGAAACATTGTAGTTTTGTGTACACTTAGTCGATGAGTATTTTGACAAGGAAGATTTCAAACTAGCTGTGCCTCTTGAGTTGATGGTGCCTTTATCCCTCACACCCAGGAATATTGTCGTGCTCGGTCCTAAAGACATGAACCTGGCCCACGTTGCATCGAATGTACGTCTTCTGACCCATAATACTCTTCCACACGACCACATGATTGACGAAAAGCAATTGGGCAAAAGGTTCTCTCCTTGCGAACTGATCTGGTAGGTAGCACGAATAGATTCTTCCCCAAGAATAGACTTCTTCAGCCTCGTCATGAACTCGCCTGCTAACCCGCAAGCAGAGAGCCAGTGATGGAGCTCGGTATAGTCTGAAGTCGGTGAAACGCTTTTTCGTTCTTTGCAGAGTTAGTCGTCTGGTGTATAGAAGACTTTGCCAACAACGACGACCAGTGCTTCGTATACCATGACTCGTATTTCATCAGGGCAAATCCCATGAACCGGAAGGGAGTGAAGGCGGTCGGTCGTAACCCGGCTGATCCGTGGTGATATGAGTGAAGACGATCGTGTGCCCTACTCATTGATGGTGGTGGTCGTGGTCGTGGTCGTCTCTACCATCGGAGACAATGGTGGTTGTCGACAGTCTGGGCAGGTGGCGACAAGTTGACGGAGTCCATGGTTGCTGCTTGGCCATGCGAAATGTGTGTTGTCAGATCTGTTAGTCACGCGTGTAGAGCCAGTCCTAATTTTACCATCTTTCAAGAGAATAAGTCGAGTTGTCGAGATTGTGATCCGTGCCGAAATTTTGTAGAGCTGATGTATGTGTGTATACGTGTGTGTGTGTGAGAGAGAGAGAGGGGGAGAGACAGTCCGACTTCATCGGCACTGTGAGGAACGGCAGCCTAATGCCGTCAAGCACAAAGAGTGGCAGCAACAATACGTCGCGGTCACGACTCCTCGCAAGCAGGTGCGTGACGTAAGCATCGCAATGTGAAAGGAGCATTCAGTTCGTAGCAATCATGGAACATCAATACTGAGCATTCGCCAAGCCATACCTCGACTAGAAAGTAAAACAAACTTAACAAGCAGATATCTTTGATTCTAATCCTTGAAAAGATTGTAGGAATAGCAAAGCTATGATAAGTAGCCACCAGCCGCACTCTAGTCGCAAAGGAAGCATATTGACATGTAAGTCGAGACTTGTATAGATAGAGAAGGGATAATAATGGGTGCCACAGGGGCAGGTGCGCATGTGTGACAAGACACATGGTAAGAGGATGTAGACAGGATTGAAAATTTGTAGTCTAAACAAAGCGCATACCCGGCCCTGAAGTCACACCTAGGATATACCCTTCATGCCACACTGAGAAAACGATGAATCTAGCCATCATTAACCGTTTGCTTACCAAGATGCACCATATCACCACTAAACCCCTGCCGTTTTTGCGTCTGTGTTATTGGTTTTTCGAATTTATGCCTTGGCGTCGGCGGGAGCCTCGCTGCTCTCAGCCTTGGGCGCGTCGGTGGCGGGCTCACCGGCGGGTGCGTCACCGGATGGCTCAGCCTCGGACGATGTCCAGAGAGTCTGAGTGGAGTTAGTACGCTGGATGTAGATGTAGAAAGGCGTGTATAAAGACTTACCAGGTTGTCACGGAGGAGCTGCATGATGAGGGTAGAGTCCTTGTAGCTCTCCTCGGACAGGGTGTCGAGCTCTGAGTTTTTGTTAGTCTCGTTCAGACATGGTTCTCTTGCCCTTCACGTACCAGCGATGGCGTCATCGAAAGCCTGCTTGGCGAGTTGGCAAGCCTGATCGGGCGAGTTGAGGATCTCGTAGTAGAAAACGGAGAAGTTCAATGCGAGACCGAGACGGATGGGGTGGGTAGGGGCAAGGTTGGAGGCGGCAACATCGGTAGCGGCCTTGTAGGCCTCGAGCGACTTGTCGGCGGAAGTCTTGCGCTTGTCACCAACGGCGAACTCGGCAAGGTAACGGTGGTAGTCGCCCTTCCTGGAAAAGAGAGAATGGTTAGCAAAGCTAGCTAGGTATTGTAGTGTGTGTGTGTGGTGTCTTACATCTTGTGGTAGAAGACCTTGGATTCTCCGCTCTCAGCAGAGGGGATCAGGTGGCCGTCAAGGCACTCAAGAATGTCCTCGCAGATCTTGGCCAACTCGGCCTCGATCTTTTGGCGGTACTCCTTGATAAGAGTAACCTGGGTCTCGTTGCCCTTGGACTCCTCCTTCTGCTCGATCGAGGTGACAATTCTCCAGGAGGCGCGGCGAGCACCGATGACGTTCTTATAGGCAACGGAAAGGAGATTTCGCTCCTCGACGGAGAGCTCCTGGTCTGCAGAGGCAACAGCCTTCATGTTCTCGACCATCTCTGTCGTACGGGGTTAGAATACAATGCTGTGCCTCATTGCAGACGCGCTTACCCTCATAACGCTCGGCCTGCTCGGCCAGCTTGGCCAGGTACACGGAGTCTTCGTAACCCATTGTGATGTGTAGTCTGTGGAAATCGCTGTTAGCTGATGTGAACCGAGTTGGAGCGCGCAACAAGTGCGACCAGTGGTTATCGCAGTTGCTAAGCAGCAAGCCCGCCCCTCAATGTGCGCTACTGCCGTAATCGGAGAAAATGCCGTTTCACTGTCTCTACCGTTGTCGATTGTTTTGCTGCGTGTGTTGAGAAGTCGGAGAATGCGGCAAGTGGAGCCCAGCAATTGCTTGCGTAGCCTTTACACCTGGCAACAGGGCAGATGCGCGAAGAGGGGCGGCTTGAGCTATCACGGGTCTCCGAAAAGAGCGCCGATCGACGACACCCTCAACAACAGCGTCCAGGGGTTTTGAGCGAGGGGCGGTCTCGATAGCCGGCTATGCTGATGGGAACGACGGGCGTTGTTTACCGCAGTCCAAGGCGCAAATTGCAGCTGTCCGCGGGTTCTTGGGCAGTGACGGAATGCGGTGGAGCACTTACGAAGAGAAAAGTTGGTACAGGGGAGGGAGTGTGCAGAAGCGTAGGTTGTTAGAGGCGGGGTGTGTGTTGTTGACGAGAAGCGGAGTGCAAGTGTTTAGGTCGAAGGCGGCTTGTGGTTGAGTTATCAGAGGAGGGGACTTGAGAGGGAGAGAACCCGACTCGTCTTGGCGGCGATCACGCCTGCCTATCCTTGGTTTCACACGGCCCAGCCCAGAACAGGCGCGACCTTATGTTCTGACAGGCGAGCAGCGCCCGTCACCGCCTCAGCGGCCAAATCCTCACTTGCATAGTGCCTGCCATTATTTCCAGGCTTGTAGAGCCGCCTTGGGGGTGTTGCCTCCATGAGTCCCTGAACGGCATGCCCCGCAGTACACCCCTTCCATGACAGCTACAAGGACCAGCCTTCACCACGAGGATTGGGCATCACGTTTGCTTTTGTAGAGCCGGCATTGGCTCTGGTCAGGCAGTGGGCACCATGACTGTTCTGTTCTGAACGTCCCGGCCGTTTTCTGGGCGGGCAGACATAGTGTAGCTTTCCAATCGCGTTAAGATCAAGACCGTGATGTTGCATAACATGTACTAATGTTAGCCCCTAAGTCTCTCATGGCACTTGCAGTTGTGCTTTGAACAATGAAATATCATGTGCATCCCAACCCCTATGGGCCGCATTGAAGCATACTGTCTGTCAATCAACCCCCTTGCCTGATCTGAACAGACGTGGAACAAGAACAAGTTCGACTTTCGTACGTCTGTCTCGTGTGTACCAAACTATCGAGTGGACCAGGCAACGGTGTTGAGACCCTTCGACGTCACGTGAGAACTGAGCGATGACGCACATGCACGTCCAAGCTCCATGTTCTTCAGGCCATCACTCCACCTCAGCATACCAATTGTATATAACCACACAACACCCTCTCAGTACCCAACCCAAACTTCTCTACCAAACGCAACAATGCTTCGCACATCCATCATCAAGAGCGCGCGCTCAATTGCCGCTCCCCGTTACTTCTCCGCATCTGCCCTCCGAATGGCAGAGGGAGCTACCGGCTCAGGATCCTCAAGGCCTACCGGAGTTGCTGGCGGGTAAGTCGAGACTAAGATTCAGATAGTCAATTCCAAGCATCTCAACTGACTCAACTATCAGTGACGCCTTCACCAAGCGCGAGGCTGCTAGCGAGGAGCTCTTCATTCGCCAAGAAGAGAAGGCCAAGTACGTGCATCTTGCCTGACCTATTGTCATATCTGCTTCACATCTGCAGTCAGACGGAGTAAAGACCTTGTACATTTTTCTGACAACAAACAGGCTCATGGCAATCAAGGAGAAGCTCAAGGCGCAAAGGCAGCACATGGAGGACTTGGACAAGCACATGTCAGTATACCTAGGATTTGGCCAGACGGAGAATGTCAATACTAACAACAATGCAGTGACGATGTCATTGCTGAGTCTGAGCGCTCAGGCCAGGGCGAGCAAAAGTGAGCGCTTCGCCATGCTCCGGACGAATAACGCGGGCCGACCCATCCGTCGATAACTTGCTATGATAGACAATAAACATGTCAAACACACATGAACTTCGCAATTGACGTATCTGATTCTTCGTCAGACGCCTGCGTTCTGTCGTACTCGCTTCTTCATATCGTCCTTGTTCGTGTCAAATAGAGCATGGGTCTACACAGTCGTAGGGCTCCCCAGCAAACGGCGTGGATGACCCACCTCAACACTTACAGCTGTTACTCACCGTGAGAAGGACATTATAAAGTAATCATCTCCGTGGCACTGCATCTGTACATCATCGCATTCCATTCCACAGCGAGCGAGGTGGTACGGAATGGCCACGGGAGAATTCGGTATCTCGCGGAAGCGCGTCATTGTGTGAATAGGTTCTTTCTCGGCCTCTTACAACGTCAGCTCATCGAAGATCCGGAGATCCACTACATGGATGCAACCCAGGTCAATACAGCCACCGCCCCGCACGAGGCTGGATCACAACTCGATATTTCCCGTTTTGCTTTTCTGCCGCGAAGGATCTGACGACAACACACAGCTTCGTATTCCGACTAGCCCCTCCAGCCTCCAGTATCTAGAATATACGGCGTAGTGCTTACGCAGCCTCACACAAAGACAGCCATCGCGTGGACGGAGAAAAGAATACGTACCTCCGTTGCACCGACATGCAGGATACTTTGCTACCCTGCGAAACCGAGACGACGGTATTGTCGATCGTGAAATTAGTCATTTCGAACGACGCTCGCGGTGTCGAATAGAACTTCACTCCCTTTGCTCAACAACTATCGCGACTCTATGAATGCCTTATTGCCTAGGCTTCCAGGTTTTTGTCATTATTAGCCCATTTCAAACGCCTCTCGTGTCCACGCAGCTAGGCGTTTTACTTTTGCTGGCGAAACAGGTACTGGGGTTGTGATTCTGCATTGCGGCAGGGATCCCGCTAGCACCCATACAAGATAACCGATAGCCTACCACGAACATCCCGGTTGCGATCACAACTACAAGCGACTACCTTGTGAACTCTCGAGTAACTTGCAAGAACTTTCAAGATCATGCAGCCTCTTCATTTGCCGGCCATCGCCATCCCTACGGACAACGGCTGGTTTCAACCTCCTGACAAACTCCTGTTTGCCCCCACTAGGCAATGCATGCTTCTTTTACAAGATACCCCATGCTACGACTAAGTGCATCCCGCCCATTTTTGTATCAAGGGACAGCGAAGATACGTCATTGTAAGCGTCGTTCAGGCCTCGATGAGCGAAACCCTGGATATGGAACCCACCCGTTGCTCCCATCAACGAATGAAGCAAATGCACGGGCTGATATCACGCCGAGAAGACTACGGACAGACAACACTGGACCAAATTAGGTATGACGAGAGGCGGGGGATGGGTCTATTCAGGGTCTTCGCTACAGCCTTGGCCAGCGAGCATATATGGTCTCGTTGACCGCTCAGCACAACGACGCATAACTTTGAGCGTTGATCTACACTATACTAAACTACTACCAAACACCACCACTACCCAGCTAGCCATACAAGCGTGGCCACTATTTCAAGCGCTCTATTACAACTCTTTCACCTCTCCAACGCTCTCACCTTCTTGTCAAACCTTCATCGGTCAGTCTAGCAGTTACCATCACTCAATTCGCCTACATGGCGCAACAAAACAACCAGCAGCCTCAGTACTATGGCCAGACACTGCAAGATGGTACGATAATGGAATCCCCTGTTATGCCACCAACGCGAGCATCCAGTGACTCAAGGCAAGAGTTGTTACGACTACCAGCACAACCCCACCCAGCACATATCGACTACCATATGGAGTCTGATCAGAGTCTGCCCCAGCAACAGCAGCAGCAGCAACAGAGCGACCTTCCCCTGAGGTCAATGCCGTCCAATGCTCGGAGAATAGGAGGTCAAAGTGACCCTAATGACCAGTGGACACCTAATCGACCTCGACGACCATCTCAGAATGTTCCCTACACCCCTACCACTCATCGTGGTCCATACATAGAAGACGACTATGAAGAGGAGGATTACAACCCTCAAATGTACCGTCGTCGGTCGAACCGTCGCACTCAGGGCCCTCCTATGGCCTACCGCAACTACGTCGAGCAAAACTCCAGATATGGACCGATACCAAGGAATAGTGTCGACGCAAACATGCAGCCCCAATACTCGGATACACCGGGTAAGCCAAACTATGAAATGTACTACCCCGAGCCCACGGATTACCCTCCACGCCGCCCTCCTATGCCGGGTACCGGAAGTGGAGGAAGCAAGGGACCGCCAGAGTACCCATCAGCGAAGGCTGTGATGAGGCTGCCCTGGGCCGTCTGGATGGGAAGTAATGCAAAGAACCGTAAGTAATCTCCACCTTACTCATTCCTCTACGTCGCTAACACATTCTATCAAAGACTTTGTTGCTTTCGTAGGAGAATTTGTAGGAACAACCATGTTCCTCTTCTTCGCCTTCTCCGGCACCCAAGTCGCCAACATCGACTCCTCAGCAAACCCAGATCAAAACACGACAACCAACGAAGCCGCCGGTTTCTCCCCCATTGTCCTCCTCTATATTGCCCTCGTCTTCGCCTTCTCCCTCATGGTAAATGTCTGGGTGTTCTTCCGTATCAGCGGTGGTTTATTCAACCCGGCTGTTACGTTCGCCATGCTACTCTGCCGCGCTCTATCACCCGTCCGCGCCTTCTTGCTACTTGCAGCGCAGATTACGGGAAGTATCTTTGCCAGTTACATCGTCAGTGTCTTGTTCCCTACGGATTTTAATGTTCGGACTACACTTGGTGAGGGGACCAGTCTGGCGCAGGGCGTATTGATTGAGGCATTGCTTACAGCAGAGCTCGTCTTTACCATCTTCATGTTGGCAAAGGAGAAACATAAAGGTATGTCTTTCCTTCATACCTTCTGCTCGTCCAACCCAAATAACTAACTCCCCCACCAGCCACCTTTATAGCCCCTGTCGGCATCGGCCTCGCCCTCTTCATCGCGGAGCTAGTCGGCGTCTACTACACTGGCGGCTCTCTCAATCCTGCCCGCTCCTTCGGCCCCTGCGTCGTAACTGGCGTCTTCGACACGGAACACTGGATCTATTGGGTGGGCCCCGCAGTCGGCGCCATCATTGCCGTTGTCTTCTACCAATTCATCAAGATCCTCGAGTACGAGGTCGCGAACCCCGGTCAGGATGACGACGACAAGGACCAGGAGGTCAAAGAGGAGATTGAAAAGGTTAGGGAGGGATCTCAAGAACCAGACCTGGAAGCGCAGAGGGGGCCTGTTGGTGGGTTGATTAGCAATGATGGGACTAGGACGATCCCGACGGTAGCCAGTATTCATCAGATTAGGAAGAAGAAGGCACTTGAGGGTCAGGGGTTTGGGGGGAGGGGTGAGAATACTTACTAGACGGCCGGGTAAGTATTCAAACTGGCTTCACAGGCTGTCGACTGTGAGTGAGCGGAGTTGAAGGACGAGCTTGGTGTGCTGAGGAATTTGATGAAGTATAATGGGGCATGATGGATTGGACGATGGGTTATGCATTACGGGTCACGGGTTATGGGTTATGGCTCATATTAATGAGTTGGTATGGTTGATGGTTGAACGACTCTCCTTGGGTTATATGGGTCACGAAGGATTGGTCCTGGTCACAAATAGAATGTATACATAGATTGCTCAAAGTACCGTATATAGATTACGTTGGTATTCCGACAATGCTCACAGGCTGGGAGGGAGCAATGAATGAAACTTGACACTTACTTTCAGCCTGCTCACAAAAAGACTGCTCCTCACCGCATCCCAATGCGTTCTCAAAGCGGAACCGAAAGGGGTTCTCGGAATACATGCCTTTGTACCAAATACTCGGTTTGGAGCAAGGGTGACCGAGGTTCGTGGTTTCGACCGGCATGAGTCCATCACATCACGTGTGCGATCGACACTGCAGGTGCAAGTTCTAGAGAGCATGTGACATGTACTGAAACTAGACCCAGACGTTCTCCACATCAGACACGTAGTGTACCTGACGAAACAGGGTGGGATGTCCGGGGGAAGGATATTCTCCGCTACGGCCGAACTGTGATATTAGCGAGTACCTGTCTCGCGCTATCCACATGTTGAATACGAAGGCCAATCACCATACATCTCAAGTAGGAAACCATCTGCACTGAATACTTCAATCTCTCTTGTGCTATTTTGCCCCTCGGCCGATTATTTCATTACTTGGACCTATCCGCATTCAACGTCAAAGTGGGATGTTAGTCTAAATCCACAAGGCCATCTGAGAAGGAACATGACAATCCTCACTCACATAGCTTCATACCAAGAATCATATTAATCTCACACATCATTCCATCACTCGATACAAGCATGCGTGTGAGACTAAGATATCTCAAAGAGAAGAAAAAAAGAGAAAGAAAAGAACTTATATCTGGCATTAAGTCATCTCGAATGATATATATAAAAGCTGACCACTGATTCTCGCCTCGCTCTCCCTCTCTCCCACACATCTTCGTCTCCCTCTCCCTCCCTCCAGTCGCCACCGAAACAAGATAAAAGAAAAATTTAATGGTATAGCAACGGGGTTTTTCTAAACGAACCCTCTCACCCCCTTCTCCTCCACTCGTCCCTTCCCCTAGCACACTTTCCACGGCTACATCAGCCTTCCTTCCTTCCTTCCTCTTCTCGTTCTCTTTCCAAATTTCCACGTCCAAAACATCCATGATCATGAACATGAACATGAACATGAACATCGAGAAACAATAGTAACGACAAACTATAAGCAAAACACATCCACACTCACAACAAAACAAGGTAAAGGACGTCTACCACTACACATAGTGTGGACAGCCGTAGATAGCGAATGGATGCAAGAGAAGAAGAAGAGAAAGAAAAAAAAGATGCGTTGTTGTAGTGCAAACATAACAAAGGCAGCAGCAGCAAGAAAGCAAATTCGAACAAGACAAGGAAATAGAGTATTGTGGTAGTAGGTAGCGATATGTGAGGAGAAAAGCTAAATGGCCAGAAGAGGCCGGACAAACATAGATAGCATAAGCAAGGTAAGTTCCGTACGTAAGCGGCAGAACATAGCAAGCAAGACGCCAACAGATAATAACGCCCATATGACGAACAGAGAAGGGTTTAGAACGAACCGCCCGAAGACTAAATCCCCTTAAGCCCTTAAGCCCTAAGCCCCGTATGCTCCAATAAGAGAGAATGAGATGAGAAAGCGATCGATGTAGGGTGGTGGTCTTTGGTAAGAGACAACACGGGTATATGAAAACAGGATTTTGTTTTTGTTCCACCACAACAAAAGGCCAACCACCAACAGGGCGCCGACCGATCGACTAAGCGAAAGGGCAGTCGAACACTTGGATTTTCCAAGTGCGCTATACTTCGGCCGCGTTCGGGAAATCAAAGTCGCTGACCAGATTGCCAAAAGCGTCATTGTCATTTCCCGTATGCAAAAACGAGTCAAAGTCAAAGTTTTCGAGCGCACCAGCGTCGTCGCCAAAGTTGAAGGCGAGATCGATACCGTTGGGCTATATGTTTCATTAGCAAAAAAGCACCCATTTACTCATTGCGGACCTGTCACTTACGTCACCGTCAATGTTGCCAAATGGGGGACCACCGTTGTCCATGGGTTGATCGGAAGGAGGCTGAGGTTGCACGGGTTGCTGGGGCCCGCCGTTTTGTCCTTGGTTGAAGGATTGCTTGTGTACGGGCGTGATGGGCGCGACGGGAGTCGATGAGGTCGGTGTCGGTGGTTCTTCGCCGTTCGATGTAGCTGGAGTAGCACCTGCGTTACCCTTTTTATTTGCGGGCTTCTAAAATCAATATCAACGTTGCTCGAGGGGGTAGAGTGCGCGGGGGGAAGCGCGAGACTTTACCTTATTGTCTTTGGTTACCTTCTTCTTGGGATTGGCCTTGTTTCCTTGGTTCGGCGTCGGTGGTGCCTGATTAGACACTGATGGGGATGGTTCGGGTCGTGGCTGTTCGTTTGTGGGCGCTGGAGGAGGCGGCATTTGTTGCCGCTGCTGAGGGTTTTGGCCCATGGGTCCGCCCATCTGCTGGCCGCCAGGGCCCATCATGCCTGGTTGGGGCCCGCCACGCCAACCATTCTGGGCCATCTGGCCATTGCGCATGGCTTGCATTTGCTCCTGCGTAGTGGGTTGTCCGTTGAACTGGGGACCGCCATTCGGGTGTGAGCTTGGAGGCCGCATCATGGGGTTGCCGTTGGGGCCCGGGCCCATGTTCTGGGGGTAGAATTGCGGAGGCATTCCTGGGGGTGCTAGAGTGGGGTCGAAGTTCATGTTGGGTGCGGGTGATCCACGTTGCTGACCCATAATTCCCTCTGGCATAGGTGAGCCGGGTAAATTCTGCTGGCCGAGCTTTGGTGTACCTCGCTTCATTTGGTCGGCAGGGTTAGGCGATGGGCCACCAGCTCTGCTACCTTGCGGCGACATGGCAGCGCCAAAGCCTGGAGCGCCAATGACGCCTTGCTGAGGATGTCCAGATTGGTTGTCTTGCTCTTGCCGAGCCATGAGTAACCGCTTCTTGTTCTGCTGCTCAAGCAACATGAGTTGCATCTGGTAGTCCTGCAGCGCATGGTTGCCCTGCTGGGGTGCGCCTGGAGGATTGGTGGGCATGCTGCCGGGCCGCGGGCCGTTGCCAGCGAAGGTGAGGTCTTGACCGTCGAGGCCGGACTGGGCCATTGGAGAGCCTTGGACGCCAGAGTTGATACCCTGGGGGGAGGAAGTGTTACTCATTGCAACTCTGTGTTGATGGGCCAGACTTTGGGCATATACCTCGATGTTCTTCTGCTGCGCACCTGGGCCTTGCGGCATGAATTCATTGAACTGATTGTTGGGCATGTTACCAGCATTCATACCACCTGTGGGCCGGTCTTGATTAGCTTGTGCCCTCGTCGTGGGTGTGACAGATGACGTACCTTCGACGCGGGGGCGCTTGTTTGGAGAAGGGGCATTTTCGTTGGACCCGGGCGAGTTGGGGCGGTTGCCGTTCATGTCCATGTTGGAGCCGTCTCGTTGCATCTGAATCATGTTGGGGTTCTTCATGGACTGCATGCCCGCCCTGGGGTTGCCGGGTCTGCTGCGGTTAGCTAAGGGGGTAACAGACGGCGCGCTGCTTCAGATACTACATACGGGCGGTTGTTCATGTGTGCTGTCCGCTGGAGTTCGGTGGGCTTGCCGTTGGTCATGGCACCGTTCCGGGCCATCATGTACTGCGCGTTGGCCATGGGGTTGTTGGCCATCATCAAGCGCTGGTTTCGCTGCTCGTTCTGCATTTGGCCAAGATTCTGTCTATTCGTCAGTCTTGTTCACGCGGGGAACTGTTTGTACGTACCCGGTTGTGGCCGAGATATTGGACGGCATTCTTGGGGCCGCCGTTGGGACCTCTGGCGGCGGCGAAAATGTCCCAGAACTGGACCCACCAGTCGAGCAGGAAGGAGTTGTCGGCGACCTGGCCTGCAGGCAGTGCGGGCAGGGGCATGTCGTCGGGCATGTCGATGTCGCTGGCTACATTGGACTTGTTGGGGCTCGGCTTCTCGGTGGACATCTTCAGGTCGCCATCGAGCATGGCGCGCGCGAGGGCGTGGTGCCTGTTCCGCAGGAAGTAGTCGTAGATGTACGTGTTGAGCTTTTCAACCGGGTCGTTGTTGCCCATGCGTTTGGGTTGCGCCATGTTGCCCATGACGGGGGTGCCGTTGACGGAGCCATTCGCATTCATCTGCGCCTGCATCTGGGCCATTTGCTGGTTCTGCATCGCGGCGTCGTGTGCTGCTGGGTTGGGCAGGCGCGATGGGTGGGTGGGGAGTTAGCGATAGGTGCGCGGTGGTAGCAATAGACGCGCTGTGTCGTGCACCTCAGTGCTGGATGGGCCGACTACAACAGCATGGGACGTCGTCGCCACGGGCTGGGAAGCGGAGCGGAGCGTCGTGCCAAGGACGCGATGTGCTGGACGACGAGGGCCGGTGATGTCGCGCGAGATGGGCAGCCGGGTGGGATGAAGGTTGCCGAGAAAGGGTAGCGACGCTGGTGTCGCGATGAAAAGGCGGCGGCTGATGCACGGTATGGGTCGGGGGTTAGCGTGAAGGAAGGACTTCACAAGAGGGACCTCAGCGGCGCGCTGCACGGAGGCTGCCAAGAGATCTCGTCACGACAACGACAACAACAACAACGATGGAGATGTGCCGGCGCAAGAGGGCGCGTCTGGGTCAGCCGCACAGATGGATTGTCGCAAGGTTGTGCGAAGTTGAAAGTGATTCAAATCGAGGGGAAGCGTGCGGCCGCTCGTGAGCTGCGCCAAGTCGCCCACGTGATTTCGGTATTATTAGACTCGTATGCTCCAGCCTCCTATCGCGCTCCATCACGCCCTCATCGCAACTGTGGTTGGATTTTGTTTTTCATTCCGCATCAAGCAAGTCAAGACGTCAGACATGGTAGATGGGTTGTATCGTGATCGCATGACAGCACTCCAGCACCTGTGCCTGCGTATTTAGGAGGTTGGTGGGGCACATGTAACGCGAACTCGACGCACATGTCCACGACGCAGAGCGGTAGCAATCCTATACCTGTACCCGTAGACGTACTCACATGAATTGGTTGTTGGGTGTGATTTTCCGTCGACATTACGTTGAAATTAAGGGGCGAGGAAAGACTAATGCACCTTGTAGCTTCAGACTCCGTCTACAATCATCAGTGGTAGTGCAATTGCGCCATTGTGCAATTGCCTTCTCATTGGCTTCAATGGCCATCTCAATAGTGCACTCTAGCTAGTCTTGTGCAGTGAGTTCGCCGGGCGTCTGTGCCGATTCTACCAACACAATCACAGAGTGCAATTCCAGGCAGATGATGCATTCCGCGCACCCCTACATGTTCAGCACGAAACAACGGATTTGCATTCTCGTTGCGCAACCTTGTTCTACTCATCGTCCGGTGGCATCTCGTCGTCAATAAAGCGGATCAACGTTATCCGCATCTCAGTTGTGTCATTGCCTCGGAGAACGTCACTGACAAAGTGCGCCTCGACCTGCATGTGTACCTGGCCGATATCAGCATACTATATGTATAAACCATCCAGACACGCTCTTTACATACCATCTCTAGTGCACCCCGCAGTACGCCGACCAGGATGTTGGAGAACCAGAGCTCATCTTGCGCGCGGCCATCGTCGGGCAGTTCCACAAAGTCGGCAAGGGGGTTCTCTTCAAAGATGAGGGAGAACTGCTTGTTGTCGCTCGACCAATTGGTGATTGTCGGTGTAATGTTGAGGAAGATCTTGAAGCCAACCTATAGCCGGTACGTCAGCTTGCGGTAAAAGTAAATGCGGCTCAGCGGGCCTACCTTTGAGATCATCTCAGAGACCTCTCTGAAGTTGGTGCAAGCAGGTGCGCTTGACTTGGCCAGGAAGTCTTCAATCAGCCGTATGCCGATGTTGTAGCCCATGCGCTCGAGTTGCTTGTTGACGTCGGGGTAGTTGTATTCGTAGTCCTTGCATAGTTGGGCGACAATGGTGCCGTATGTGAGGGTGACAAGCTCGGCGCTGACCTTGTCTACTCGTGTCCTTGGATTGTCAGATGCAGTCGCCCAGGCCAGTCGTATGCGAGACTTACTTCCACACTCTGACATCTATTAGCACATGTTGAAGCAACTACTAGACGCCTGGAGCTCACTCCTCGCCCATGCGGGCCGCTTTGGTCGATGAAGCCATGTGGATGTGCTAGAGAGTCAGGGGTATCTGGTGTAGGAGTGTGATGTCACGGGTATTTGGTGTAGGAGTGTGATATCAAGTCGTGTTGTCGGCGTCGGGGAGCATGCGGACTGCGGAGGAGCGTTCCTGGTACGGGCGGGCCTTAGCGCGCATCTGCCTTGCCTGAAAGTTTACCAGCTGCAACTCGCCTGCAACCACAGCGCAACAATCCACACCTCTCGCCAAGATAGCGAACCAAGCACCCCTCCATCGCCATGTCGAGAGAAAAGCGACCCGCCAATGAAGCCTTTGGTACCAGCCAACTGGTCAAGCGCACAAAGTCGGACGCGAACCTTGCGAGCTCGGCGGTAGCCAAAGTGAATGGCTCTGGCGCAAATGGCGCGCTTATACAAGCGGTATGTGACAACCAAGGACTTATGATAGAGTACCAAGCTGAAGATGTCGACGTGCTGACAGGTGCTGTAGGGGTCGCGTACCAGCGCGCTGCAGTCGCCGGTTATGGAATTGACGGGCCATTCTGGCGAAGTCTTCGCAGCGCGATTCGATCCGACGGGACAGTACATAGCGTCCGGTTCCATGGACCGATCCATACTACTCTGGCGTAGCTCTGCATCATGCGAAAACTACGGTATTCTGACAGGACACAAGCAAGCGGTGCTTGATCTGCATTGGTCGCGCGACTCCAAGGTTCTCTTTTCCGCCTCGGCCGATATGCACCTAGCCAGTTGGGACGTCGAGACGGGAGAGAGGATACGAAGACACCCCGGGCACGAAGAGGTCATCAACTGCATGGATGTGAGCAAGCGTGGTGAGGAGATGCTCGTGAGCGGCTCAGACGACGGCTACATCGGCGTGAGTGCATCAACATATACTCGTCGAGCATTTCTGACTCTTCCAGATCTGGGACACGAGAACGAAAGACGCCGTGACATTCATCCCCACCGACTTCCCCATAACCGCCATATGCTTGGCAGAAGCTGGCAACGAGCTCTTCACCGGAGGCATCGACAACGACATCAAGGTCTGGGATCTACGGAAACAGGCCGTCACCTACACGCTGCTGGGTCACACGGATACCGTCACCTCGCTCCAATTGTCTCCTGACAATCAAACTCTCCTATCCAACGCACACGACTCGACCGTCAGGACATGGGATGTGAGACCATTTGCGCCTGCAGACAGGCGCATTCAGACATACGACGGAGCCCCAACCGGCCAAGAGCGCAACCTCCTGAAGGCGAGCTGGGACTCCAAGGGAGAGAAGATTGCTGCTGGGAGCGGAGACCAGAGCGTAGCCGTCTGGGAGACGCGGACAGGAAAGCTGTTGAACAAGCTTCCTGGCCATCGAGGTGCTGTCAACGATGTGCGGTTCCACCCGCTCGGTGAACCAATCTGTAAGTGCACCAGACTTTCTTTCGCATTCGCTTTCGCCCAAGTATCTGTTCTAGACCCCACGCTACGCTTCATCATCCCAGCCCTATGGCGATCAAAGCGGGGAGGCTCTGCGGAGAGGCTTTTCCAAGCTTTCTCACATCCTCTTCGCTCAGCGCTTGAGGCGGCGAGGAGGACATTTCACTGCATAAACTCCTCTTGAACAGGCGTTTCGACACCCCTCATCCCTCAATACGAAGCACGAAGCTGACTTGGCAATCCTAGTGCTCTCCGCATCCTCGGATCGCAAGCTCATGGTAGGTGAGCTAGGCAAGTGAATGTGGAGGTGAAGCAACTTGGCTACGCGAATTTGCTTCGAGATTAAAATCCCCGGGATGAAAGCTGTGGAGAAAGGCCCGAGTTGGACTTCCGGCCCCACGGTACGTCACAAGGGCGTTGTTTATGTATAGGACTGGATACGCCGGTGCGACGTTTGACAGGGTTGGGAGGTCGCATGTAACAACAGTCTTCAACAACCGCAAGGAAGCGAGAGGAACAACAGAAAGACGTGTCGACGAGACGGAATTTTTGAACAGTGTCATGGCATCACTGTCAATTAGCAGAGTTAGACACAAATCAGCAAAGATGGAGATTTGAATGTTATGCATCTTTATGCTGCTATATGATGTCGCGTTGCACATAAATAGTAACCGCTTAGTTGGTGAGCTATACGTTCCTGATTGGGGTAGACGTTTCAAGTTGTTTTTATCTCAGCCAACCAGCGCGCATCCAGCCTGGCCATTTTGCTACCCGCACCCTTCTTCCGGTCAACAACTACAGGCCACAATTAGCCAGACATCCAGATCTGATGCACGCGAACGCGGTCCGTGACACAGCCTAGGATCGCTGGACATCGTGTTTCACCCTCACAGCGATCAAAGTCTGATACGCCACTCGTCGCGGAAACGCATGGCGTTCAATGCTTTCTCGCGTTATGATGACCAGCCTGGTTCTTGGATGCCGCGCCCCCCATGTCCACTCCCTGGTGCGACCTTGTGACGGTTCCCTTTTCCCTTTCAACCTCTTGTTGTTGTTTGTCGTTCACCTTCTTTCCTTTAAGTCATTGGTAATAGAGGTAGCGGTTGCTGTGCTCCGGCTTGTTTCGCTTCTTTTCGTTCTTTTGCGCTCGTTTGGCCTAGGTGCGCTCTGGATAGCCGTCCTGGTCCCTTTTTTATTCCAACCAAGTCTTTTTTTCCAATACTGTCGCTCTGAGATTTGGGTTTCTGGTTTCGATTCTTTCTCGAAAACAAGAGGTATAGCCAACAGTTCTTCACTGGACATACTGCAAACACTAGAAGGGTCTTGGGCAAGGGCGAGGATCCATTCATTGTTCGATTACTCCACATTCTCTTTCCTGTCACAGTCCCGCCACAAGGTGTTCCTGCATGAACAGGAGCATAGCCCTCTCATTCGCCATTGGGGTTGTCAAGGGACATCAACGCGAAAGGACGCATTTAGCACCGAGGACGCGCCCACTATAAGGAATACACATACGCCCAAGATAGCACCTGGGGGTCTTGTAAGCGTGTATTTCTGGACTTGAGCAAGCAAATCGCGCTATATACGGATCTCACCATGTTTCGGTCACCACTTTTCGCTTGGTCACCACGACCAGATCAGGATCATGACCTCGAGGCCTCTTTAAGGACGCCTGCAACACAGAATCCGTCGCGGTTCAGCGCATTCCGGAATAACGTGAGGGGAATTGTCAACGGATCGTCGATATACTCGCAGTCGCCGGCCCTCAACAACAATACCAACATCAATACACCTAAAACACCTTTCCTAGGCTTCTGGAACCGCCAGCAACAGCCTAACCTCGATGGCGACACCACACATCGTGAATCTCACGATTCCAGATCTCCTCTCCATGCACATCATACTGCAGGGTCCTACATCGGCGCCATCGCACCACCTCAAGACCACCAGGAACCAACCACTGTCTACTCTGCCCGTCACCCAGCGGACGTCCCGTTGCCTGGAAGCAGTCATCAGCAAGAAGGTTTTGCAGACTCCGAGATTCAGCAACTCGCCGATGAAATAAACGGCCGCCGACACAAACGCCGGAAGCACCACAAGCGGAGAAAGCACCACCACCATCGCCACCGCACTGAACGATCTGGATCAAATGGATCAAACGGATGGGTACGCAGAAGAGAAGAGCGAGGTACACACACCACCGCTGTGTATATCCGCGGATCAGCTGCACGAGGGAAAATGATAGCGTGTGTGATTTCGGGGACGGTTTTGATTACCATCCTCGCAATCTGTAAGTCTGATCCGTTCGTCCAATCCCTCACGTATTCATCACTAACAACGTGATTCACAGACCTAGCAATCGCCCTGACAAACCGCTCCCTCGGCCAAGAAATTCACATCCTCTTCATCATGGTTCTGCTCACCGTCACAATCTTCTTCTGCCACTCCCTCATCCGCCTCTGCATGCTCATGCTGAACCCACCTTCGCCTCACGACAGCCACCGCGGAGTCATGCCCGATATGATGGGAAGTGGGGGCGAGGGCTTCCAACCTATCGTTCCAATTCGCGTGCATCTCAGGCGGGATGAGGAGGCTGCTGACGGTAGTGTGGATAGCGAGGCAGCTCTGGCGAACGACGTAGTGATGGATGATGAGAAGGATATGCCGCCGCCTCCGCCACCGGCGTACGGGCTCTGGCGCAGCAGCGTACGTGTGGACCCCAACTTGCTGCATTGGCAGCGTGCCGATGATGTTGCGCGCGGAAGCGCCATGTCTACTGCTATGCGCTCGCGCTCTGGATCCATGTCTGGTCCTGCCGTCCTTGCGGCTGCGTCTCTACGTGGAAGCGCTGCGTCCACCAACGCACCACCCACATCACAACAGCCAGAAGGTCCCCGCCCACCTTCCTACGTCTCGGAAGACGGCGTAAGCTACATTACTGAAGCGCAGCCGAGGAGTACGGTGAATATCGGTAGTGGGTTGAGTGAGATTCATCCTGCGTGGCGGCCCGGGTATGCGATGAGTGAGATCAGAGGGGGTGAGCTGCCCGCTTCTGCAATGAACGGAAGCCGTGTATAAGCAAAAGTGTATTTTGGTTGTTGACTGTTTTGGTCATTTGGGTATTTGTAGCGTTCTAGCATTGCGTGTCGCTTTCGTATACGAATTCACGGTATACAATCTCACATATTCGTTCGCTAGCCTGGGAACACTACGTCATGCTCTCTCTCTCTCTCTTCCTAGACTCCCAGGGTCTTTCATCCCATGCTTTTGCTATTGTCCTCGTCACTTGAAGCTAAAACGGAGTGATCATCCGGGGTCACTGAAACAACAACGATACCCGTGGCGTCGTTCCCCGTTCGAGATAAAGCAATCTGTTTCGGCACTTCTTACATGGCTTGTTTTCTTCTTTTCGTCATTGTTGGAAGAGACGATGTCATACCATGTCATACCTCGGCTGTTGAGATCTAGGTCTTCGCGGAGTGTTGCAGTGTTCGCTAAGGGTTTATCATTATCCGTTTGTTATCATGTGAAGAGGACAGCAGGAAAGTGGTACCGGTGCGGTAAAAAGATTAAAAGCATTGTCATTCTGCAAGTTACTAAGACTCTTCTGGCCACGTTTTATTGCTCTGCATTGCCATTAACACTCCCCCGTTACGATGGACCAGAAGTGAAATTGTTGCATACACGTGTAGACAAAAATGACGATGTCCGTCCCATGCTTCTTTCCATCATCATTATCGCTCCACCAGCTGCACGTTGAATGACAAGCAAAAGGAGATGTCGTTACAGTTGCCCGCTTCTATCCTTTGTTTTGCGACGTTCCTTCGATTTGGATAAACTGCATGCCACTCCATCGTGCTTAGTCTATTGTCTGAGTGCGTTCCTATATGTTGTGCGAAATTGAATTCTCTGGATGCTTTTCATTGATCAGTATGAAACCGATTGTAAGACTTCTGTAACCCTTCACCGTTCTTCATACCCTCTTCCAGTCCCTGTCGTGATAATGATGGCAACGTATATGGTCCCAGCATTCGCCCAGCATTCCTACATGGCGTCCAAGATCCCAAGTCGGATCGGTCGTCATTGCCATCCTGTACCCCCGGTTACGTATCTCGGTAGGTGTCAGTCGGCCATGCGCATACTCTATACGGCGTTCCGAAGAGTGTGAGGTTGCCGGATAGGATGCAGAGATGAGGACGCCATTTCCACTAAGCCAGATATCAGGAAGCTGCTTGTCGCCGGTCTTATCTATCTCTGAAGGCCATTGCTGTTTGATATCGCTCAAGAGTAGGAAGAGGTTTTGTACTAACTCTACCACCCGAATCGTGACTTCCTCGTGGTGTATAGCGTTTCCCCAAGGACATTTGAGACAGAATAGAAGCTTTGCTTTGGAAAAGAAGTAGCTGTGTATCAATTCAGGTACAGCGTTCTTGATATTGATACGAATTTCCTTCAAGGAGGTTGCAGTTGCAATATTGAAGTCAAGGACGATGCCTATCGATGAATTGTTGAAAAGGCCTCGTAAGGAAGCATGCCAGATCCCTGAGTGTTCGCCGCCGGGACCAATTGGCCTGACGGCGCCGATGAGATCGAAAGTTGTGGTGCTGATGCTCTTCCTAATAAGAATGCTGATGTCTTTTGGTATCCGATCATACGGCAGATGCCTGAACTTGCTGTTTAAATGAAGGATAACTGGGCTGAAACCACGGAATTTGCGCTGGTCAAGATCAAGTATAATCTGGTCCGCTGGAAATGTGACCAGGCTAAAGATCTTGCGCATGAGGGGCAGATCCAGGTCTTTGAGAGGGCTGAGGGGGGTCTCGCTTTTCTCCAGCCATCTCACAGCTCCATCTTCCGGCGTCTCAAATTTCAGCACTAGATTTGGTCCAGTAACGTGGCCGTAGTCTAAAGACGACGCGAGGTTGATATCGGTGACTAGGAGATCCAGGGAAGCGTAACGCCTCGAGTTCAGGACATCTTGAACACCAATTGTGAACAAAATCTTTTGTAAACGCTTGGCGTATTCCTCAAATTCCATCGTATATTCGTCTTCTGAATGGTTGGACCTACCGAAATCGTTCATCTCGCGTTTCGTTGGTTCCCTCTGAGTGAACGCAACCACATCTGCGAGATAGGGATATCTCCATAGCACCCGTACAAGCTTCAAGACAGGGATAAATCCCATGCTTTGGATGCAACTCCTCGGACACAAAGCACCGACGTCTACGCGAACCTTGTTTAGAAGTTCGAGTTGAGAGCCCAGATTCTGCAGCCACTGGGCCCCATAACTCGTTACGAAGTACGATTCATCGTCTTCTTCCACATAATACTCGTCACCGTCGCGACTATCATGATGATAAAGCGGGCGCGAGAACATGAAAGTATTGTTGCCGTATAGGTATCCAGCTGCTTCAGCATATACCTGCCGACATACGAGAAGAGCGGGAGTGACTGTCTGAAAATCGTGGACGAAGATTCCGCCCTGAACGATTTCATCCTCGTACGAGTCATCAAAATAATCGATTAATTGCTGCCGCCGATTGAAACCATAGAAGGGAGTATAGAGGTCTTCGGGTAAGGTAGCGTGATATGCTTTGGCGTTGTGGAGCAAGACAGGCTCATCGCGCGTGAATAAGAGCTCATAAATCCAGTTACGAATCTCGGCCGGAAGGCTAAGGAAGGAAGGCTCTTTTGGGTCTGCTGGACCGGAGACTTGCTTCGGGATCTGCATCGTGGTGGCAGGACTAGAATTGCTGTGGTCAGTGAGTGTCGATGAAGAGTGCGTGATCGCAGCGAGCGACAAGGACTCACTGGTTTGGCGACGACCTGAGTAGCTCACGACGTGATGAGATTCAATTGCGTAGATGAGCGCGAGATTTTGGTCGATAGGGAAGGTTGGAAGCAGAAGGAATAACAGCGGTTGTTGTTGGTGTCGCGCGCCAAGGCCGTGATATCGTTTGTGAGGAAGGTGAGAGAGCAGGTGAAGGTGAAACTTTCATCTCTGCTTTATTCGCATAACTTTAGTTGAACTAGCGCACTCTCTCCTCCCTTCCATACTACGAGTCTTCCAACTTCCAGAGTACCCAGTTCACGCTCTTACAGTCTACTGTTACTCAATGAAATTACTAACTGACCCTGGGGGACGATTTTCTGAACGCTGGGTGTGATTTCCTGCCTTCACGTCTCGTTGACCAAAGTCAAGGTCCGAACAATCACATGATGTGAATTTCCAGTTGACCCTAGAGACGACGTCTCGCACTATCAGGCCAATGACAGTCTCGTAACATTGCCCACAACTCGAACACAGGGTCCAGTTCCAGTCCTCTATTCCGAGCGGCCATAAGCTCACTAAAACAAAACTTTCCGGCAAAGCAATAGCCCCTAAATTCGATCTCACATGCTTTGAGCCCTGCATGCCGGTTCTCAGTGCTGCTAATCCTCACTGTCGACGAAGCTGGGCAAGATGAGTTAAGAAGCTTTCCGTGACCATCAATCCAAATGTCTGGAAGGACACCAGAACCATCAGAGTCGACGATAGGATCGTCGTCGGAGGTGACATCGGAGAGCAAGAATACCTGTCGGAACAGGTCCGAAGCTGATATTACGACGCTCGCCTTTTGTATATAATGGCTCTCCTAGCGATACTGGAGTAAGATAGAAATATCGTAACGATGGATGAATTCTCGAATCAAACCTATAGTGATCATTCAACATTCATTATAGCTAATCGTAAAATCCTAGAATCTTGTTCGCCCGATCCAGAATGACTCTCTCACCAGGGCCCAAGCCCGCAGCATCGCTATCCCACTCTTGCAACCCCATGGCCTGACAGCCCTCATCACCAACCAAAGCATGCATATCCTCAGCCTTGATACGCCCAACATGCTCGCTCTCACCGATACCGCCGCCAAAGTCCGGGCTCGGGGTTCCATCGACGAAGTTCTGGCGCTGCCGGACAAGGTAGTTGGCGTTATCCTCCGTCATCGGGCAAGCTGGAATGTACAAAACGCTCGAGTCGGACTTGCCTGCATGCGTCTTGTCTACACTGTGAATGGTGTCGCAATGCCAGGAGACGTAGTCGCCAGGTCTGACTGTCGGCATATGGATCATCGACTTCTGCAGGTTGAGATGCGGATGCAGGAGGTGGGATAGCTCCTGACCACGACCTGGCGTCGCGCCATGTACCCATGCGTTCTGTGTTGTATCCATTTCCCAGTTATCCGAAGCGAGGAAGTCCGCTGAGTTGGTGAGGGCCTCAGAAGTCGTTTGCGCACCGGGGTCTACGCCTCGTTTGGGAGAG
Source organism: Alternaria arborescens (assembly GCF_004154835.1). Taxonomy (NCBI): domain Eukaryota; kingdom Fungi; phylum Ascomycota; class Dothideomycetes; order Pleosporales; family Pleosporaceae; genus Alternaria; species Alternaria arborescens. The sequence continues at coordinate 114,116 of NW_021167891.1, read as the reverse complement.
AAGAAGGGTCGGAGGAGGTAGTATGCGGTGGCTTTGGCCAACAACGGGTTGACCAGCAGTGTACCTTCAAAGGGTCCAGTTGTGGAGAGCGACAGCCAGCCTTGGAACATGCGGAATGCGCTGCATGCTCCTACGCCTTGGTGGAGGTCTGAGTTGACAGAAAGACGACAGCTGGCTTCCCAGGGGTCAAAGTCTTCCCAGCGTCCTTTCCAGACCGAGTCGTAGACTTTCCCGAGCCCGTAGCCTTCCTCAGACCAGCGTTCTACACTGCCGCCATCGACGTGTGGTCCCAGTGCAAATTTGGCGTCGCCGGGTAGGCGCATGCGCAAGCGATCTGCGTAGCTTATCGGGTGTTTTGTGGAGAGTGGGATGTGTGGGTTGAGGCTGTGCCAGTATGACATGAGGAAGGCCTGCGTCTTGAGGAGGTTTGGATTACCGCGAGCGAGGAGTTGGGTACGCGACCAATATAATTCAAAGACTTGAGGGTTATCGGCGGGGAAAGCTACAACATGGTCAGTCGCATTCATCACACCGAGATGCACACACACACATATACTCACCCTTTGTCTGAGGATTCTGGCGAATATACTCTTTCAAGTCTTCCTTCCACTGCAGCGCTTCCTGCTCGGGTATTACATTCCTTACAACTGCAACACCTCTCTTGCGCAGCTCGCTGTTAAAGGACTCCGGTGCATTATCGATGTCCTTGAAGTCAATCTCTGGAATGACTTTGCTACCTTGCTCGACAATGAGCGGAATCTCGTCGCGAAGTGTCCGAAGGAGGCGTTCCCAAGATTCCCGTACTTCGCCTTCATGTCCCCGGATCAGACGGCTTTTGAGGTCGGCATATTCGGACGTCAGAGGCCTAAACTCCTGTCCCGAGAGCGACGCGAAAGCGTCGGATATATCGCCTGCGCGCTTCTGAGCCTGTGTCGCAGCGGTGCGCAGTTGCGTTGTGGCGCGTCTCGTCGGAGATCGAATGGTTCGAAGCGCGGAGAGCATCGTCGCGGGCGTTCGTTTGGAGAGTGTTCGACTGTCTTAAGGCTGTATCATAGTCCTATTCATCCCCAACAGCCGCCCATTATATACTGGTGCTTGCGCCGAGGTTGCACCAGACTTCACTGTGGTTCCGACAGAGTCTTGAAGCTGAAGCTCGAGAGAGAAGATACTGTACCTCCGGAAGCTCTTCTCAATGAGGCATAGCGCCTTCTATGAGCTCTTGCAACCCACCTGTGTCGTAACTACCACTACGTGTAGAGCATCGTTTCCGACATCTCCATCTTGGATCATCATCAGCTCCTAGGCTCACGAATAAGAAGACGAGGAACACTCTCTTCGGCGCAACATGTTAGCTGGCAGTGGTCGGAAGGAAAACGGCCGCTTCAACTTGCCCAGTACCCCGCCATCCCACTCCTCCAGGCATCACCTCAGCCCAAGATGACTTCCGCGCCACGCCTAGCAGGTTAATAGGCAGGCTGAATCGGCGGCCCGAGGTCCCACTGACCGCCCTGGACATTGTAGACCCTCGCGGGCAGAATCGACGTAAAAGTATAGCTTCGTCATGTGGGATGAAGCTATAACCCTCAAGTGATCGTGACGATGAGCGGGGTCAATGGGCGAAGGAGCCATTGACGACACAGAGAAATCGACTATAGCCCGCTTGAGCTTGACGGAGTCTTACCAAGTTCCTCATATGTCTTACGGCGCGTCTGTCAAGGTCTTGTCGACGCGTGAGGACGGTTACGGCGGGACGTTCTCCGCAGCCGTTACTGTGTCCACGTATATGAAGTATAGGTGTCCCGTTGCTGCGGGTAGCCTTCTGTTCTTTTTCTGAACTGTCAGCTCAAGCACACATACTGCTTGACTACAAAACCAACATGTCGCAGTCGTACTTGCCGAAAGATTTCCTGTGGGGATTTGCAACAGCAAGGTTCGTCTGACCCAGTACCGTTCTCCACTCTGGAGAGTACCCAAGTACCCCGCCACGATGTATCGTTTTGGGGGCCGCTTTGTTGTCACATACTGAGTTTCCGAACCTGCAGTTACCAAATCGAAGGCGCACCGCATGAAGATGGCCGTGCCGATTCTATTTGGGACACCTTCTGCCGCATCCCGGGCAAGATTGCAGGCGGAGAATCCGGAGATGTTGCGTGCGATTCCTACCACCGCACTGACGAGGACATTGCTCTCTTGAAGGATATCGGCGCAAAATCTTACCGCTTTTCTCTCTCGTGGTCCCGCATCATACCACTCGGCGGACGCAACGACCCTGTAAACGAAAAAGGTCTGCAGTACTACATCAAGTTGGTCGACGACCTCCGTGCCGCAGGCATCGAACCGATGATAACGCTGTTTCATTGGGATCTCCCAGACAACCTGCACAAGCGATATGGGGGCATGCTGAACAAGGACGAGTTCGTGAAGGATTACGAGAACTACGCCAGGGTGTGTTTCAAGGCATTCGGTTCGAAGGTAAAATATTGGATCACCTTCAACGAGCCATGGTGCAGTTCCATTCTCGGATATGGCACCGGCCTTTTTGCCCCCGGCCGTTGTAGTGATCGGAGCAAGAGCGCAGAGGGTGACTCTTCGAGGGAGCCGTGGATCGTCGGCCACTCGCTCCTCATTGCTCATGGTGCGGCAGTCAAGGCTTACCGTGATGACTTCAAGTCCAAGGATGGAGGCCAGATTGGGATTACGCTCAACGGTAAGTGACCAGCACGTGGCTCGCGTATACCGTATGACAGTGGACCGACCCCACGCAATATCGAGCCCGTGCGAGGATAGCTACAATCGGTCTGACGTCTGAGCATGAAAAACGTGTACTGATATGTCGTGTAGGCGACTGGACGGAGCCGTGGGATCCAGAAGATCCGAAGGACCGCGAAGCCTGCGACCGAAAGATCGAGTTCGCAATCTGCTGGTTTGGCGACCCAGTGTACTTTGGCAAATACCCCGACTCGATGCGCAAGCAACTTGGTGATCGCTTGCCTGAATTCACACCGGAAGAAGCGGCTCTCGTCAAGGGGAGCAATGACTTTTATGGCATGAACCACTACTGCGCCAATTACATTAGACACAAGGAGACTGAGCCAGAACCTGAAGATCATGTTGGCAACCTGGACATTCTTTACCAGAACAAGAAGGGCGAATGGATCGGCCCAGAGACACAATCAGTCTGGCTCAGGCCGATGCCTTTGGGCTTCAGAAAACTAATCAAGTGGCTTAGTGATAGGTATGGCGGCCCGACCTTCTATGTGACTGAAAATGGCACCAGTCTCAAGGGAGAGAACGATCTTCCTCTTGAGAAGCTGCTGGACGATGAGTTCCGTTGCGAATACTTCAGGGGATATATTGGAGCCTTGGCCGACGCTCACACATTGGACGGAGTCGATGTCAGGGGCTATTCCGCATGGAGTCTCATGGAGTACGTTCATCCCATATTCTTCCAAGTTTCAACGTTTCCTACACCCTTCCTCCCCACTTGTCATATGGAAATTCCTTTTCCCAACGAGTGGTGGAGACTTTATTGTCCGCATTGTGGTGTTGCGTGTTCGTACTCGGATAGATCATCTATCTCTCCTAGCTTCAAACACTGATTCCTTGGTCTTCCCGCGAAACGCTGTGGTAAAAGGCGTCATGACACACGCTGACATAGTGTACCTGCAGCAACTTTGAGTGGGCCGAGGGCTACACGACACGTTTCGGCGTTACCTACGTCGACTACAAGGGTGGACAGAAGCGATACCCTAAGAAGAGCGCGCGCGAAATCTCGAAAATCTTTGACAAGTACATTAGAACGGAGTAGGTTCCGGTGAACCACGGTGTGGCGTGCGAGGGTGCAGGTCGGGTATGCACGCCATCGAATCAACGTCGATGTGAGCTAGAATTTACAGACAGGGCCCTTCTAGGATTCTTCTAGCGTCGTATATGTGGCATGCAGACGTCGGATGTGGGACAATGTGGCATGTAGACGGATGCGGGACAATGTGGCATACATCGCTCTGATGGGCTGTCCTTGCAAATTAACCATCTGCGGCAAGCTGTGCGACTCTCTCTTTTCTCTAGATGGATCTCGGAGACTCAAAGATGCTATCTTAGATCCGGAGCATTGCGCCATCTTAGGCTCTGGGTAGTAACGACCACTGGGATGATGGTTGCGTATCTCCCGTCTTAGCCTCGCGATATTGATTCCGACGTTTTGAATGAACCCCCAATCTACATACTAAGATCTCTGGTACCGTGGTGCCCGAAAGTAGCGTGCACAAAGTTTGGTTGAGTAGCCACAATGGTGTCATGGTTGGGCATGGATGAAGCATGCAGAGCTGGAGGTATCGCGATGACCGAATAGGCGCGCTTCCCTCCTCGCCTGTTGTCTACACCAATTCGACCACCAACGTCAGAAGTAAGCCACTTTCAGCCTCAGCAATGCACCCCACAATTGCGTCCTTCATGCAGCCTGCAGGTCAAACAGTCCAAGAGCAATGGATAAAGTCACTTGGGGCCCAGCGACGTCACAATCGCATTCGCGTTTGCTAAGAAACGAGTGCGAAAGAAAACTGTAATTGCAAGGACCCACCAATCCCTTCGATAGCGAGGGGTTACGCCATCGCCATCTTCTACTTCTAGCCTCAAAGCTAGAAGCTTCGGAGACTCTTGATGGCGCAACAGGCTCGCTTGGCGCGAATCGTGAAGCGTGATCGGTGAGGGAGGGCGCGAAATTGTAGCGTTAGCGAGGCTAGGAGAGATCAAAATGGTGTGGTTAGAGCAAGTGGGGCATCCCTGTTGGGGTAGACCCGTAAACTCTAATTTTCACCAAGCATGTTTCAGGATAGGGGTTGTGTTGTCACCAAAAGTTCGTGGCCGCTAGCGGACTGCATGGTCTCGTGGGGTTTGGGTTGATAGAGTTCGAGTTTAGCAGCGGTCAATCAGGATGTAGGTCGGTGGGTGAATGTCGGCTGATTGTCATAAACAGACGGAAGGAGATATCCTAAGTTTGGTAGCGAAGTATGGAGTCATGACGAACCGTCCGTCTGTGACAGTTTGGCGGCTGGCCTTACTTTGGAACCGGCACCTGAGTGATGGATAATGCTGATGTTTCGGACACCATTTGATCCGGCCGACGCAGGTCGGCTTGCGCAATCGTGAACGGGCCCGCGTCGAGGACAAGGTGTCCTGGATTTAGGCCTGGGTGAAGGGCCCTTGGGAATGGTTGAACTAAGCTTGCTTGCAGCCACAAGGCACCTTACGAGTAAGACAGGTCTAGCGAACGAACCAGTGCCTCGCTTTGGATCCCACGAAATCCAGTGTTTGGTTCCTGGTGGTGACACGGCAGCTGAGATCTGACAGACGAGGTAGTTACACTGCAGAAACCGATCTGCCGCTCCGGGCCATACTGCACGGATGCATGCCACTGCGTTGCGCCGGGTCCGAGGGAGACGACTACGGGGCTAAACGGAATCGGAGTAAGGAGCATTATGGATTTCACCGCTACATGCTAGACGCTGAAGGGTCGAGATCGAAGATACTTGGACGCGAGCTGCATACCTGATACTGCATGCCAATGAATGCGGCGAAGATCAACGTTCGGGCAGCTACGTGTGGGGAAACCTCATATTAGGCTCACCCATACACATTGTGGTAGTAATGGCTGGTTTCAGATTTTCGCATCTGTCAGGACGATGGTGGTTCGGCAGGATGTCTGCGGCACTGTGCTGTTCCTGTTGGGAGGGTTTTTGACAGCTTGCATCGGAAGAGCTTCCCCAATCGCGTCCACTGCAAAGGGATCGAGTGGTACCATTTCAGCCACTACCTAACTGTGTAGAGAAGTGACGGCGGCGACGCTAGAAGTTTGCATGGACGGTGAGAGTATTGACGCTAGATAGCCTTGGGTTGTGTGCAAGGGAGAAGCGAGAGGCGGGCGACAGCATTGACGTAGAGAGAAATGAAGCTAACCTCGTGACTTCCCGTACGCGTACCATGGCCCTCGACTCTTCACCGAAACCTGAGGCCGCAGATGGAGTTTGCTGGAAATGAATGCACGCTTTCGGACGCCATCTAGTTGTCGCTGTCTCAGGTATACGCACATCATCCTGCTGGACGTCAAATAACGTCGCTGCTAACCTCAAGCAGACGGACGTTGCAAGTGGTGCGGCGTAATCTGATCCTTCGTGCCTCCCCACCCGCGCCCCTCCAAACCACCACGACTCTGGCCGCGAACATGCATCTACCAATATTTTTTTTCTACCGAGAATCTCCATCGAGAGGTAAGGCACTGGGCAGGATCGCGCGCTCCGGTCCATTCTCTCATCGCGGCTCGCGGCTGGCGGCACCTTAGCCTAGTGCTGCCGACGTGCATCATTCTCATCTTCGAAACACTTGCCGAAATTCGCTATCGTCCAATATCGGCGCCAAGCGTATCCTTCGTGGCTGGCAGGCTCTCCAAGGTACGAGCACTAGCAAATCCGCTCCGAGCCTAGCGGCTGTAGCCTCGCCGTGTACGCCTGCGTCTATGGAGCGGTGAGGTTGCTCGGAGGATTCTTGCTTTATCGATTATTGGGGGATGTGATGCATAGCGCAGCAGATCACTCTGCCCCCAGGGCACTCTTACTGCTCATCAGCATCTAAACTTCGTCACGAGGTGTGAATGCATCAACACGGTCGTCTCGATTCTGCTGCTCGCGCAGCTGAGACTGGCCGTAATCGGACATCGGGTCGTGAGATGCAAGGTGCACGAGCATCAGCCACAACCTTTTGCAGCTTCTCTCCCATGCGGCGAGCAGCAGGAGCGCATCACGGACTCTCTCTGGCCAATGCTCCTCAGCTCATTTCTGCAAGTCCGACTGTCGGCAATGCAATCCAAGCGAATGACGGAGCCTTCACCATATCTTTCCACGTGCCGGCCATGCGCTTAGTCTGCAGGGCGCCGAATATAGACGTACCATGTATGCATAGCCAGCACACGGCATGAAACACATCGATAGCCATGAGGCCACGATAGAGTTTGTCTCCACCGAACATGTACAGCACGTAGATACAGGTCGGCAACGTTGCTCAAACTCGATATGTCACCTGTGTGTAAACATGGTCCGTGGAGTTACCTCGGAACTATCCTTTCACCAGCGCTCGTTCACTGCGGAGGATGGGAAGTCCCTGGGTCCCGACATGATCGACGTGGTTGTCGAGGCTGCACCCCTGGGACTCAATACACGTCAAGATCCACAGCGGACCCTCGAGCGTCTCGCAATTGTCCACTGGCTCGACGCTCGACGCTCGATGCCCTGGTAGAGTAAACACACGGTCGACCGGCCCTCCGACTGAAGCGGCCAAGGACAGGCCCATCATAGCCCTTGGCATTCTCGGGCTAATTTTCATCATGCAGGGCTTCCACGTGCTGACCCTTTTAGCGCTGCCGGGGCCTGCTCGTCTGCTCGCTCCTTTGCCTGGCCGGTGTCACCCCTGGATCCTGGCATCGCTTCACGTACTCTGGCTGCATGAGCCCACGCCATACGCTCCTCAAACGTCACATTTTGTCCGTGTCTGCTTACCTGTCATCCAAACTTCGCTACGGTCCGCAAACACGACCAGCTACCTGACTGGCAAGCGGTCATGGCGACATCAGGACCATGTCTGCCCATTATTATGCGCTTCCGGAGACCCTTCGCGGTGGAGCCACGGGCGCTTTTCTGCGCGCTCTCTCGACGTAAGGTGGGCCGAAGGGTGTTGCGCAGGAAGTCGGCCATGCCACCTAGAGTGGGGTGCAATATCCCAAGCTAGAGCCTATAGTGCCCTTCCAGAAGAGCCACGATGCGCATCCAGATGCAGGGCGTGGTTCTGCTAGCCCTCCTGCCACCACCGTTGAGAGTTTATATGGCGTGAAGGGTCTTTACAGGCCTAAGCTGATACGAGTGTGTGGGCTACGCTGCACTGCATCCAAGCCTCGTGCTAATGTAGAAGCTAAAGTGAAACGATTTCCCCAGAACCCACGTTGTGTGGCTACCCACCAGGGGTCAGGATTAGGATGCCAACACTAGCCTAGGGCCGAGCATGGGGCCCGAAAGACGCTATCCATCAGACCTGATAGCAGGTTATAGGCTCATGCCAGCCATGTCCTGCTACCATTAATCCTGTCTCTCTACCAGTTTTGCTTCACCCTCTTAGTCTTGCTGTCCCTGACTTCGTTTATAATATTTGTCTCTCACTGACATCATTCCTTCCTCAGCGTCTGGAACAAGGCACACAGCCATCCTCAACCCCTCGTCATTTTCCCCTCTTGGGAGCCCGGGAGCACCCTTCACCCGCAGACAGTACTTGATATTGTCAAACGCTTGGACCGCATTCGTTTGGGCCACGCTGACATAGCAACGTCGACATCGCATATACTCTCACCGCCTCTCGCGGATCCTCGATGACTTCAATTCTCCACTACCGAGACCCTATCGCCTACAGGAGTGACTTCATGAGTACCTCCAGCTACCACTCGCCTCACATGGATCAGCAGAAGAGGTCGCCGCCTTACGAGGGCCATTCTTCTGGCTCAGAAGCAAGACAGCTCACTCCTGGTGCGAAGAAGCGACCATCGAGAGCTGGTACCCGCAGCGTCACTACTCTCACCGCCGCTCAACTTGAGCGAAAGAGAGCCAATGACCGAGAAGCACAGCGAGCGATTCGTCAAAGAACGAAGGACCACATCGACACACTTGAGCGCCAAGTTCGCGATCTCACTGCGCAATTGGAAAACAATTCGTCGACCAAGATGATGGACCTCATCAGAAGAAACGAGGAGCTCGAGCAAGAGAACTCTGTCCTCCGCGCTCGTCTATCACATGCCGTGTCGGCACTGGGAGTCCCAGAATCAGGAGCAGGTATGTAATACTGATTTCATTCCTGCAAAAGCACTGTCCAATTGTTCGACTCACGAGCTCGTTGGGCGTTGTTGTTGCTTTTTGGTGTCTCGGGCCGCGACCGTTTTGGTGCAACCGACCCTCTTTTCGCAACAAGTCACATCTTTCTTTTGCCTCATTTCCCGCTTTCCGAGTCTGCGGCTCGATTGAGCGACGTGCAGTATCTGTAACGTTGGTTTCCTTTTAGAGCCCAAGCGAGACGAGAACAGCGATTTTCTTCTGCAGTTGACGTGATATCAATGCATAGAGGCTGACATCACTACAGCAGGCGCACCTTCACCGAGTGACCGGGTTCATATGCTTAGCCAACCTCGGAGAATGTCTACTGGAACTGCGAGAAGCGCACATTCAGTGCCCGAAATAGCAACGCCTGTGTCGCAACCTGGACATTGGCAGTCGCAGCATACGTACGCCCATCACGTCTCCTCGCCCCATGTTGATACGCCACCTGCCATGGGTGAAGTCCAAGCGCCACAGCACGAAGGAGTTCGCTGGAGTCCTCACCCTGGCCACCCGCAGCAACAGCAGCAGCACCATCAAGTTTCCATGCCAGTGCAGGATGCGTCAGTCCATGCGGTCGAGCAACCAAACATGTCATATCCCAGCCCATATGTCATGGAGAGCAACGCGCGAGCCATGTCTTACCCGCTTGAGAATGCTTCCATGGTCACCTCACAGCCTATGCCAATGTCCGGATACGGAACGCCCACTTCGCATCCTTCGCCTCATGCCTCGGAATACCAACGGCACATGAGCGTTCCTATGCATCACCAGCCGGTTCAAGGCCAGGGTCCGCCTCAGCACCAGCAGCATCACACGTCTGCACCCTACGGCTCCTACCCAGTTGGTCCTCAGCAAGGCTACCCACCTCAAGTGAGTCACGGTAGCGAGATGCCCATGATGCATGCCCAGCACGGTCAGCCTCAGATGATGAACGAGCAAGGCCAGCACATCATCTACCAGCCGTATCAGTCCAACATGAAGGTTGAGCATTGAGGATGAGCACGACTCGTCTCAAACATGTTCGCAAATCCTTCGTGGCTGTAGACCGTTGGCAGGGGTACCAGGGAGACGATCCTTCGATTTACCAGAACGTCCATTTCCAGCAATCTACTAGACGCGCGAAGCACCCTAGAACAAGCCCATTGTTCAGCTCGCAATCTTCCTCGAGACGGGACATAATTGCCAGCGACACGCGGCACTGCGCGGCACGGTCTCGATAGGCTGTATTCTTCGGCGATATAACACAATTGTTCCGCAAGGGCCCTTCCGAATGTGGTATCTCGCGCCGCTGCTCGATTCTGTCGATGACGGCAAGACGCGATCTCGCGGGAATTGATAGGGACGACCAGGCCTTGATCCCTTTGGGTTTGCACGCTAGCAACAATTGCATTACCAGCCGTGTCCATACGTTCACCGCATCGTTGGTCACCCGTTTCCAAGAACGCCCCAGCTTCGGACAATTTCGCATCACATTTTTTTTTGGATGGACACACAGTGCCCCCACGATCGCATGAAGCGCGATGAAACATCAGCACGGAAAGCCCCACATGCGGTATGTGGAATCACATCAAGATTGCAGTCGCCCGTCTATGCAGACAGACCCGCCTTGGGACGCTACAGCTTAGTGTGTTTTCCCTGGGGAGAACTAGCACCACGATGGACGGTGAAGAGGTGGATCCGATGATGATGGATTTGGTGGAAGGCGAAAGAAGACTGGGAAATGAGCAAATGGAACATTCCGTGGATCCTCCGTTTTCTGCGCGCCTGACCGGGGGCCTCGTCGCGAGATTTGTGAGCGGCGTTTTGGGCTTCCAAGTCGCTTCCTTCGCTTCCCCCTTAGCTAGTCCGATGGGCTGCTTCGATGGTGCGCTGCAAAACCGTTCCTGAAGGAGCAATGCAACCGAGATAGCCCGACATCCGAGCATCCGTTCGATTCGCCCATACCACCACACACGAATACATCCGCCGCTGTCCGTCATGGTATTTGTCTTTGGTAACTCGCGCAAGGGAAACATGCATGGCGCATGTGGGGCTAGCTTCCAGAAAGTCTGCTAAAATTTCCTCGTGCGGTCAAGTCTCCACCAACGCTGAAACATGGTATGCCAAATACACTTTACGAGCTATCTACAAGCTACACTGCGCTACACCGGTCTCTGGTCACGCATGCAGCATCGGGTCGTCGTGAAAGTTCCTACTATTGTGGATTATCGCCGGCCCTACTGTATCTTCCGTCGGTTGTGTTCTTCCGATGGGCATAGAAGCGCCGTAACGCCGAACGACCGTGGCCAGCAGAATTTTGGCGTGCCTTTTTTCTGCCCACCCTGCGGAGCCTTTTGTTGCCAAGCCCAAGGTGTGGAGTCTTTGCGTGGCGTCCCGCGGATCCGAACACATGGGACACATGCGTTCGGGCGCACTTCCGCCCAATCGCAACTGCAGCTTCTCGCAGTACGGCGCCTGCGCTCGCTTGCGTCTGCATAGGGAAGCGTTACCGATACGCAACCATACGAAGTGGACTTCAGCTCACCGCATTGTACCTTGATCCTTGATCACGGTGGTTTGTGTGCATGTTTGTCACACCGCATGAACGCTTACGGAACGGATGGTACACATTGACCCGGGGCGGCTGGGCAAGACTTGACAAGACATCAATGGTTCATGTACACTACGACTACAGGCCCTTCCTAGTCGCGATCGCTCTTCATTATGACGTCTTCGCTGCGGCTGCCTGTTGCGCGCGTATCAGCTGTAGCTCTCTGGGATACCATCGTTCGCCAACGTCAGGGTGACTCTTGATCCTGTTCATCAGCGTTGCCTCGCCGAGATGTCCCCATCTGCCTTTGACAAACGTAAACTCGACGTCGTCTTTGCGCTGCTTCCTCGCCTGGTCCCTGAGCTTTAGTACTTCTTCAGGGACGTCCATGGCTTCGAATTGGGCGTCGTAGCTCACGCCTTGGAAGAAGGGCACGGAGTAGCGCGCGCCTTCGCCTTTGCGTGGACTGAGGACACGATGCGTGGTTGATGCGCAGACACCATCTGTGAGAGCCTCCATACCTTGGCCGATTGCCACGACAAGAGTGCCAGGTATCGGCTTGCAGTCTATCCATTCACCCTTTGCGTTTTGCGCTTGCAGACCAAGTTGATTGGAAGCTTGCAACAAGTAGCTCGTCAGCATACTATCTTTGTGCGGACCTACGCCCTGGCGCTTGATCTCCCACTTCTTGCGATCCATCTCGCTCGCTTCAGCTGGCAGATCTGGTACATCGACCTCCGGGTACTTGACTATCTTGAGCTTGTGCTGCTGGTCGCGATCGAAGAATTTCTCAAATGCAGTAGAGGGAAGTCCAATAGCTTCTGCTATCAACGATGTGAAGAGCGTGGAAATGTGCGACATGCGACGTATGTAGTCCTCATACACTGGTCGAAAAGACGGTAGATACTCTGGCGAAGGCCATTGGTTTGGTGCGAGAAGATTGTGGTACAGTGGGGCGTCGAGTCCTGGTATGGGGTGTGGAGTCGAAAGATCGAGCTGTTCTCTGTGGTCTGGATTGAATGCCGTGGTCTCGTTGTCGAGCTACGAACGAATGTTGTCAGCATGCATTACGACGAGTCGGAACAAAAAAGAAAAGTGTTTTTTTCAAAGCAAGAGGAAGAGAAGGACAGGTAATGGCAGGGGAGAGCGAGCGCAAGTTTACGGCCTTCGAGTACATATTGTTGGCGTCGTGTATTTGGGATATACCCGGGTGATTTTGATCTTTTGCCACTGGCGTTACTTTGAGGGCATTGGAGGTTTATTGTGCATACGCGTTACGGGATTACGGCCGGTTCTTATTCGTCGCTTTCCTGCTTCTTCCGTTCTTGTATCATAGTTTCATAGACCGATTTCCTTTTATACCATGCATAGCGTAGCATAGCGATAGCTTCTAATAAGACCATCGTCATATCTGCACATTACGGCCTTCTTCTGCACATCTATCGCCCAGGACTTGAAACATGAACAAACTCGAATGAATCACAAACTCACCCTACTCCAGCCCAAGAAACTCTTCTCATTCTTCATTTCGATTCTCTCCTTCTCTTCTGTCGGCAATTCCTCAAAGAATCGCCCGCACTCCTTGATCACATCTTGAATCAACTGCCCAGGCAGACCCGTATCGCTTAGGTACAAGAACCCCACGTTCAATAAAGCGGAGCGCAAGTCTTCTAAAAACCGAGGTTTCGTAGCGGGGTCCAGAGCTGCACTGAGCGGGAGTATGGGTAGGGTCGTGAAGGTCTGTGGGACATCTGCCATGTTTGCGGTGTATGTTGAGAGACCAGTCGAAGCGGCGATGCGTGCCACCGATATGTGACAGTGCCTCTGATAAAGCGCAGTGTTGCTGATGATGTTGTTGTCTGTGGGATGTAAATCGCGGCCCCGTTCCGTTGTCGCTCTCCTGCCTTGTGGTCTATCGAACTACCCCGCCTCACACCATACAGCGGGGCAATCACACCAAACAACTCCTGTCTTTCTGACTGGTCGCGGGAACTGGTTCCCTGTAGCGGCCAAAACTACTTGCTTCACTTCCCGCCTCCATGTTTGTTCGGCAGAAGAGAGTGTAAAGACGTGTGCGCCCTAGTACCGAGCCATCCATTTGAACGCCAGACCAACAGCTGTGAGCTTCAAGCCACCGATGACGAGGATACTGAGGGCTTCGAAGATCATGACTGTAATTTGAAGTGGATCTTTGTCTCGAAGAGGAATGTGTGGATGTGGAAGAAGTGTTGCGATTGGTAGAAAGTAGGTATTCTTGTTTCTTCGAGGTAACTTGATACGGGGTAAGGAAAAGGAAACAACACGATGTTTGCTTCTCTTATATACAAACTGACATCCACTTCCCGAACAACGGCGCGCCCTGTCGCCTCGTGCCCACACGCCTCACACACGGAGCTGAAATAAGAAACCTGAACCCGTTTGTTTTCGCTGCCGTCCGTTGGGCAGCGGGATGACTTGCTTGCTGGCTTGCTGGATGAGTAGCTCGCTTTTGCTCCACTCGACCGTGGTTTCCCCAGTTATCTACAACGATCGAGGCATCGCATCGCAGCCCGCCGTAGAGAAGCATCTCCACAAAAACACTTTCGGCGTAACGGCCGGCGTTGTTCGACCACCAATTACCCTCCACGTGCTCATTCATCTATCATCATATGCAACCCTCAGCATCACGCGATGATATCCGCGGAACAGAACCATCGCATACAGCGCTTGTCGAACTTCACCTACACGTACGATGCTTACTCGACTGTTCGATCGTGGACTGCACTCGTTGGGCAGGGCAGCATATGTACGTGTGACGAATGTCGCATGCGCGGTGCGGCGATATGCACGATCAGCGGTGGAAAAATGAGGCTGGTATGCAGGTGTAGCGAAGGCGGTTAGAGGGTCATGTGCTACGTAGTGTGTACGACGACGACGACGACGACGACGACGACAGCGACTACGGGTGATATCGCGTGTGCGATAACTGTCGGATGTAGGGCCGGGTGGAAGCTGCGATTGTGCTTTTGTATGCTTTTCTCAGTAGTCCTATCCGTTGTGCATACGTTTGGTACATATCGGTGTTCCTGATGTAGGTAGTACAGTAAAGTGGGTATCCGCGGCTGCTGTTTATCGGTCTGCAAGGGAAGGCAGCCTCCACGAGCAACGTTGAAGTCACAGCAGGATCCAGGATGGCGGATACGGGATACGAGAAAACCAATATTGTGTAGCACACCTTCATACAAAGAGGAAAGAAAAACAACGTTGTGCCAACCGGCCGCCTTCCAGCTCTATACTTCTTTCTTCCCTCATGTTTAGGCTACCTACCCGGCCTGTACTGTCCGCAACCACGAAATAACAATTTCAATACGCTCACACCCACCGTTCCGTCTTCCCCCGCCCGCCACATACGCCATACGCAACCACCAGCACACACTCATGGAAAAAAGGAGCAATCAAGAGAAAACAAAACAGTCGCAGCATAGCCTACGTCACCCCAGCCTTTGCAATTTCAACGATCGGTCAACCATCCCACTCTCATGTCCATCCTAACCCACATATGCCTACAGCCCCGAACCGTCGCCAAGACAACGCGCATTACCGTTACTTTGCCCACACGACCTAGAATACATGTGTCGCAGATCATTCAACGGCATTGCATCGGAGAATTAGCATCTCGAACGCCCCAAATTACCCCTACAAACCCGGCTGGGCAATATGCATGTCAGTGAGTACGTTTAAGAGGAGTTGAGTCAAGGTAAGCGGGTCGAGGGGAGCACGGACTCTATATAATTTGAAACATAACACTGCAGGTGTTGATAGGCACGTGTGAGTCGCATCTCTTCGGCAGCCGAACATCATATAGCATATCCAGCGTATCATATAGACAACGGTGAGTTTCCCGTGCAGACTGCCGACTCAGTGAATGCGGTAGATCATGACACTCGCGCCGTTACCCCCTAGAGAAGTGGACAGCGAGCAATACGACTCAGACGCCTACAGCTACTTACCGTGTTCGATAATTCTGATATCAAACCGTCAAGTAATATGTGTATCATACTAGCTGCCATCACATCATAATCCACCGGAATACAAGTGATGTGCAGCGTCGTGATCACCGCCCACCAACCATCGACACGACAGCCTCTGTTCACTATGATCAAAAGGCGATAGACCACCGAGATATAACTAATATGATGCGTTATGATCGCCACGCCCCCCATCTGCCACCCCATCTGCCACCCCATCTGCCTATACTATACTATCCCCTCCAACCCATCACTTCGGCATCTTCCGATCGCATATACAACTTTCTACCCGCCATATAGGCAACAACAGCCCACATTTGACACATGGTGACTCGCAGAATAAATAGTTCAAACGATCATATACAGCATCCCGACGGGATCATCCGCTTATATTCGCTATCCCCAAGCCTTAACAGCGCGCCTCCTCCCTCCTCCCTCCCCACTTACCAATACCCTCCCTTACTATAGACAACAGTACAGTACTCGCCCCGGCCCCCTTCGTTACAGTCATGCCCGCCCATGTCCACGCTGTTGTTTTTTTTCTTCTCAAGAGGGGGGAGGGGGAAGGAGCTTTACCAGACCTGGACTACTTTGCTCAATTGGAGACCACATACTTGCCGACACGCTTCTTCCCCATGCTTTCTCCTTTTCCAAAACTGCTTTGACCCTTTCATCGCCCTTCCGTGCCTAGGTTTTTACCGGGAAACGCCGGAACACATGCTTCCCGCGGGCGTCCAGGAGAAGTCAGAGTTGACTTTCGTAAAAAAGGCGCTTTGACGCTGTTGAGAACGAGATTCGCCGTCTTAGTTGTTTGAGGCGTTGAAGCTACTTCCCGTCTTTTGAATTGATATTAGTGATTAGTCTTGACGGGCTGACGGTTCGTTCGCGTCTTTTTTTTTTCTTCAGCCGAGGTTGCCGCTGGTGTAACAATGTAATTTCGACTCGAGAACTCGGAGGGTTTCTCGGCGCGGGACAGCAATGGAGCGAGTCGTGAGAGAGTTAGTCGGAATGGAGGAGGAGGAGAAGAAGCGGGAGAGAATGACATGGTTTTGCAAACAATTGTCATTGGAAGTGTACATCGCTAGAAACAGTCGATAGCGCACGACGGACTAGGAAAGAAAAGTACCACTGCATGCTCTACACGCGCGATGCCAGTCGCCCCGTATCATGATCTCATACCTCATACCATCATAAAGCCATGAAATCAGACCCTACCTCTTCTCCTGCGGGTAGTATGCCGGCTGTCCCTCGAGGCTCTCACCAACACCCGTCCGATAGCTAGGCGGCGGGCCTCCAAAGCTCACCTGACCACCAGGCGCTGCGCTACCACTCTGGTTGGGAGGAGCATTATTGTTGGATGCGCCCATGCCCAAGTCGCCTGGCGTGACAGTACCGCCATCGCCTCCACCAACAAGAACAGTCTGCTCATTGCCCTTCTTATCCTTGACTTTACCAACAACCATGCCCTTGGCTACAGACTTGATAATGGCTTTCCTGCTCACGCCAGTTACATCAATGTACACCAGGCCGACGTTCTTGACGCCGCCAGCGAGGTTGGTCGTGATTTGTCCTGCTTCGGCGCCGTATTTGTGACCGACAGCTGCAGAGGCGGCTGCACCACTGCTTGTCAAGAGTTGCTTGCCAGAGTGCGAGATGCCGTCTGCGACTGTGGAGAAGGCGATCAAGCTCTTGTTCAGCAGTCCGGGTTTGTAGTTTGTGTTTGGTGTGCCATCTGGGTTCACGCTCTTGGCGTGTGTCTTCTTGTGGCCTGCCATTCCTGCCGCAGCGTTCTGAGCGTACTTTGTGAGCTGGCCTACAGTCTTGGCCGAGTAGCCAGCGACACCGGTTGTAAGGGTGTTGATCTTGCGGACGCGCTCGTGGGTCGCGGGCTTGAAGACCATGGGCTTCTCGTTGGGCTTGGTCTTGCTGATAAAGTTCTCCGCACCAGACACCATCATGTTACTGATGTAGCTGGAGCCGGTGACGACGAGGCGAGATGCGGCGGCGGCATTCTGTACAAGGCCGGAGTCTTTGTAGGCGGGATGGCGGGCCATTTCGAGGTAGTCTTCTTCGAGCGGGCGGATGTCGATGCGCTTGCCGTCTGGGGAGACGACGATTTCAACGGGATCTTTACCTGTGTTAGCATGAGCGATATGCGTACGCGCAAAAAGGGTTCAAACAACATACTCTTGGAGCCCTGCTTCAGTGCTGGGTCGGCGTGGATCATGGCACCCTCAGCCAGCTCACCGACGACGCTACCATTCTCCTCGTCGACCAGAACGACCTCGCCATTGTTGCCGCTGCCTACGTAACCCTCGCCTGGTCGGTAGTCCTGGGGGTTGTATGCCTTGACGTCACCCTTGCCCTTCTCGTGCTGAGGAGCTTGCGCACGCTCGAGGAAGGCTGTGCACTGCGCCAAGATAGTCTCGAAGGTGTCGACGTCCTCCTGCGTGACCGAAGTCGAGCCCTTGCCAATTGGCGGGAACTCAATGCGTGTGAAGGCGCCGCTCTCTGGGCCCAAGTCCCATCGCGGTATCAGGTAGCTGCGCGGCGGTTGGTGGTAGATCTGCGTCGTCGCGGGGAGTGGGAGGTCGAGCTCAGGAGGCAGGTTCAAGTGGAGGTAGAAGTCTTCTTCAGGCGCTTCGTTCTGGCCGCGCGTGTTGCTGAGATCTGCAAAGGGCGAGTTGGTAGGGACCATCAGCAGCGAGAGCGTCTGCGGCCCTGAGGGTGTGAGGGGGCTCTCTTCTCCCTGCTGGATGTGGTAGGCCTTGATGCCTCCGACCGTGTAGAGCAATCGAGGATCTCCATGGCCGCTCATGCTTGCGATATGTGTCTCGCGGGGTATCGAGCTTGGTTGGTGGGTGGGAACAAAGACAGAGGAGCAATTAGGCGTCTCTCGAGGGGTATAAGCAGGAGGGGGTATCTTCTATTTTGGTGTGCGAGTGCAGAAGCAGCAACCTTTTTATGGAATGCAAGCGACAGGGAGTCGACTGTCCATCTGCAACCTGCTCGAGTTTCGGCGCTTGCAGGTTACGTCAGAATGCCTGTCGCATAGCCCACGGAGAGCTCTAGAGCATGGCGAATCATCGGACATGTGGCTGTGCAACTGCGCCACCCAGAATCAAATCTACATTGCGCGTGTGAAGATACATACGGTCGTTTCTCCGCTTTCGCGCCATTCGCGTACCATCTTTGCCCCTTCACATGCTAGTCGCTTGAGATGTGCAAACGACGCTGGCCTCGTGCTGAAGATCTGGTGCTTGTATGCGCCTCCGAACGCGTCATCCGAGGTCTTGTCGTGGGTTTGGCACTTCTTCTCGATAATCTCATGGATCTATCGCGTAGTGTTTGGTGAAGCTAATATTCTTTCTACAACGACGGCGTCAGCAGCTTTCGTCATCTAGCTATTGCGGTTAGCTCCACCTAGCTTCCGCTTTGTATCCTCACACCTATCTCGTGGAGCTCCAACTTCTGCTTTACTTTCGTCGCGCTTTACGCCCTAGATCACATATTGGGAATGCGTTTGTAAGGCACTTTATAGGCACGATGCTGGACAAACACGAAGATCTGTTGCCCAAAGAGATTTATTGGCTGCTTCAAGAGGCAGAGAGCTGTATTCAGCAACCACAGGATGCATCGCTTGCGACGGCAAATTGCGCGACATCGGCAACATTGCTATAGTTCGCGTATGTGACAGCGAGAGGCTATAGGAGAAACGATGCTGTGAGTAAGTTTTCCTGTGAAGTCGCTCGAGGATCGGCTCACTTGCGTGATGGTGGACTTGAGCTTCAGTCACACTATAGGGACCGAGTGCTGGTTATCATTCACAATCTCGGGAGCGGATTCACACACACTCTCTCTCAGTCCGTGCGCTCGTTCCTGCCTATATAGTATATCAAGCCTCACCTACCAACTTTCCATTGCCGCTCAACCCACCGATCGTACTTTCAACACTGCAATCAATCGATCAATTTCAAAGCTATGCACACTCAAGCTAGACCCTCTCCTACTCACCCATTCGAGGTGTCGTTTCTCACTACGCTACCCTCGGAGATTCGTAATCGGGTGTACGGATGCCTGTTCAAACGCGAAGATTCAGTTCTACTTCATAATGCAGATGCTTTTCATCTGCCATGTCGGGACCTGGAGAATTACTACCTTGGCCTACAGCAATACTATGACACATATGAGGCTGAAATTGGAACTGACGAAGAGTTTCGGCCTGACTTGCACCAGGGACTCGGCCTCTTGTTATCCTGCCGCCAAGTATATCAGGAAGCCTCTGGGATCATGTATGGCGGAAACACGTTTGTCTTCTCCAGGATTTTAACACGTCACACCAACATCGGCACGAATCACAAGCACCAGGAATATCTCCAAATCAACTACGCTGGTCAATGGCTGACAAATATTGGACCGCAAATCTTCCGTCTCACGAAAGTTGTCATTGATGTCGACGCCATGTGTGCGTGGTACGGATGCCACGGTGATCACGAGCTGGTTGATTTGCTACCTATATTACGTATCGTATGGGAACATCCCGATCTCAGCAAGGTCATCAAATTCGAGAACACTGGCAGAACGCTGGACGGTCAGGAGATTCTCAGGGCGGCGGCCACTGACGGAGCGATTCTACTCAACAACTTGCTTGCAACTCTTGCCGTACAAGACGTTCTCGACCTCCGAAAGTATTGTTTTTCCCGTCGCCTCATGCATTCGGTCGACGTTGAGTTGAGTTCGGATCGAGTGGGACAGGGTTGTATACGTATGAACCTTGGAGGAGGGGTACTCTGGCCGTTCCGTGCATCAGATGAAGGCAGAACAGTCCAATGGAAGGCGCAGAAGAAGCGCCACTCGTTCGAAATTCTACCAGAAGACGTGCGAGAGCGCATCGCAGGATTGCTGATGCATAACCCAGATGGAATTACCATTAACTTGACTACGCACACTATGCATGGTTTCGACTTCGGTCTCTCCCAGACACGCTTGCTCGACATGTACAATCTAGCGAGACTTGCAACACGCTTGAACAACATCACATTGAAGCTGACTAGCGATCAAGCTATCACAGATTTTGGAAAATTCAGGAAGGTGAATGATTTCATGATCAGGCGTGGCAGTGGTTATATCTATGCAATGGCCGAGGACTTCAGAAAACACAACGCACAAACCATCATGCTGGAGATCGCGCCTGCTGAGGTGATTGCTCTCTCGGCTGTCCGAGTCAATATCAATCACTTGATGCATTATTTAACCTATCCACACTTCCATCCTGAATCCATCATCCGTTTGATGCTCACTCCGCCTCCAAGTACCTGCGCACACCAACAAATCACTACAATCTCGATGAAAAAGCTACAACGACAACTCTTCCTCCTCCTCTCCGATGTCATACAAGAGACAATCGAAGAGCATACCGAGTCACTGAAAACGAGCACAAACTTCGCCCCAGCTCTTTCCAATCAGATGAATTCTTATTGCGACTTCTGGATCGACGGGTACGGCAAGCTTCTCCACGCTGTCTTTGAAGAAGACAAGACCACGATAAACTTCAGATATGGCAAGCTCAGCATGAAGGAGTTAGGGGTTCTGGGGTACAGTAGGGCTGCTGGTCTGGAATCGGTGGTTGAAGCGTATATGTTAGAGAGCGAAATGGAAGATACTGATTTCTATTATCAAAAGGTTATACTTCGTTGGGGACGGCTGAGGTGGCAGTTATATGGTGATTGGAAGGCACCAGCACCGCCGGGTTTGAGAAAGTTGGCGCCGTAATCTTAGATGATTGCCCTCAAGATAATAATTGCGACAGGGATTCGGGGTTAGACAGTGTGTTTGCTCTTTAAGCAGGATCAAGTACAAGAGTGCAGATGCCAGATGTAATGAGTCGACTGCAAGACAAGAGGAAGTAAGCGTGGAAGAGGTAATCCGACATGCATTCTCCGTCGCCTTCTATTGTTAGGAGAACGCTTTGCAACGTTTCGGTAAACATTTGTGGTTGGTTCGTACTCCGTGGGGGCGAGAATACACAGCGAATGAGAGCTTCTAACTTTGCTTTTCTGAAAGTGGTGTAACTCAGCCGTCCTGTAGTTCAGCCTTCCTGCAGCTCAGCTTCCTGCACTCCAGCTTTCAAAACATGTGAGACAACGTCAGCTCACATAGTGTTTTTGCAGTAGATCAATGGTTTCCCCGCAGCTTTTTGAATGCGCCTTCCGTCCATATCTCATCTGACCCCACTTCTTACCTACCTAATTCCTCTGCCTATCCACATCATGCGGTCTTACCATATATTCCGTAGCTGGGCCCTGGAAACTCTTACTGTTGCTCTTGCAATTGTCCTCATAGCCTCGATTTCGGGCGTTTTAGCATTCTACAATGGCAAGCCGGTACCGAACTGGGGTAACAACTTAAACCTCAACGCTCTTCTTGCGCTTCTGTCAACGATCCTTCGAGCTCTACTTGTGATTATTGTCGCTCAAATAATATCGCAAAGGAAATGGGACTGGTACAGCGTCAAAGAACCCAGACCATTAGCGGATCTACAGCAATTCGATTACGGTAGCCGAGGAGCATATGGCGCGATGCTTCTAGTACCGACTGTTTTGTCCAAGGACCATATAACACTTACGGCGGCACTTGTATTACTTACGTCATTCTTGGTGGGGCCTTGCGTTCAGCAGGCCAGCGGCATAGCACCATGCTCGCTCCCTAGCTCGAACATCAGCGCGTCGCTTCCTTTCGCGCATTGGGTACCAGGAGGTGGAACAGACTTCCCGGAAACAAGCATCCCTCAGCCAGAAATTATTGCCGCAATCATATCGAGTGTCGTATCACCCAACGGAATCGAGAACCAGGTCAACATGACATGTCCCACGGGAAATTGTACTTTCGGTAATCTGATTTCTGGACGCTCTCAGGACAGAACCTTCAACGACGATAACCGTACTGCACATTCGACTGTTGGAATGTGCAACATATGTACCGATGTGGCGTCCCTCATGACTCAAGCAGAAACACCGACTTCAGACAATCCTTGGTTGAAATACCTTACATTACCTAACGGGTTCAACTTCTCAATAGACTCTCCCAAATCTTCTGTGGCTATGATGAGACCAACCCCAGACCTTATTTGGATGCAACACTTACTAACAGACAGCGCCAGAGAGGCATCCAGATGGGCATATGTCAACGCAACCCTCGTGACTTCCGTCAGTAACCCCAACACTGCGTCTGTTTGCAGTCTATACCCGTGCATGCGTACGTACACTAGCATAATTAAAGACAACCAGTTGCACGAGGAAGAAACGCAGTCTGAGATAATGCGCATCGATTCAGCTAGTCGCAGTGCATACTTGGATGAGAACACAACTGCTCATTTCAACTTTGAGGAGAATCTCGAAATCTTCAACGCTCATTCGAACAACGAATCCGGCTATGCATCAATAAAGGCGCCCTGCCGAGTAGGCGAACATACCTTCCACATGGAGGATCAATTGCCTGAGGATATTAAGACAACGAATCTATCTCTACTTGACTTCGGTAAAGGGAACACTACCTCTTTCAACGTCACTTGGCCCAACCAGTGCATCTATCGGCAAGATGCGAAGTTTGTTAAAGCGATCGCCACAGTGATGAACGGTGATATCTTCGACGGTTACTGCGACGAATTTCGGATTTGCATGAAAAACGAGGTTTCTCAGGGAGAGAACTACGACTCTTACATGTCTAATGTAGGTGTGGGTTCAATACTCCGATCGCTAGTTTCGAATGAAACAACTCATAAAACGGTCACGAAAATCTTCGATTCTATCGCAAATGCCATGACCAACAGATTTCGATTTCAATACGGCAGCACGACCCCAGCAGGTACCACAATTGAGTCCTCAATCTCAGACTTAGTCCAGGGGATAGCATGGGAAACGAAAATCTGCGTTTCGATGCGTACAGAGTGGCTCCTTCTTCCCATCGGCCTCACCTTCGTCACATTCATCCTTTCCATGTGGACGATCATCACAAATTGGCAACATCGGCACAGCATACCGATTTGGAAAGAAAGCATCCTGCCACTACTTTTTTACGGCCAGGATATCGCGCCACGAGATGCTAAAGCTTTGCCGATACAGCCTTCTGACAAAGATACGGGTGGCGATCAGGTGGAAGGGCTGATGGAAGCAAGTACGATGGCGGCTGCTAGCCGTAAGATCATGGTGAGTTTCCGGTTTGATGGCGAAAAGACGCACGATACGGATGATCAGGTAATGAGTTCAACTGTGTCGTTGCTAGATCAAGACATCACTCCGCTAAGGAGACAAGATAGTCGGGTCAGTTCTATGGTGGAATCTTGATGCTCATCATGATAGTAGCATAAAGCCTAAATAAGATACCCGTAAGGTAACATACAAATCTCAATACACGACGGCGCAAAGGCATCAAGTATGCGTACGATATCATTGGCAATATACAACCGCATCTCCAAGGCCACCCTAGAAGACCAAGCGTAAGATCTTGCGAGGATATAAGCTGGTCTTTCTTAGCTTTCAACTCCTCAACATCCCAGTTCGACCAGACAAACTCTCCCTTCAAGAATTCTGCCTCAGGGCTGACAATCCAAACTGCAAATGACGCTGGTAGTTCGACTGCATCATATGTTAGCACAGGTTCGGCTTCACTCCAAAACAAAAAAACAAAAAACAGATTGGTGTAAGGTAGTTCTACAAGTAAGCGGAGCTAGTTGGCCTTAACTCCAGAAGCATTGGGCGGAAGTTTAGTCGTTTCTAATTGCCGTTCAATCGCCGTGCTACGTCGACCAGCAAAGAGAATTTTGCTTGCTCGAATGTAGATCGAAACCAAGCCACCCAAACATCGTTTCAGGGGGCAAGTCGTGTGTCATAGTCAATCCATAGACCATGGAAGGAGCAGAATAGAGTATGCAGGGCACGAAATCGCTAGTGAAGAATGCAATGCTTCTAGAAACTAAGAACACTAGGGATCAAGATGGCAATGCTGGCTTTACAAAGGTAGACCGGACAGACTGTAAGGCAAAGTCTTGACTTGCACAACGGCGATACTTCGATCCTAAGACCGGGTGACTTTGAGAGGTGCTATGCTATGCTAGCTAGCTGCTTGAAATGTCGCACGATGCCCAGGTGAGTGCTGGAAGCTCTGGCCTGTCGTCATTGGTCATCGAAGATACGCCAAGATCTATCCCCACAGCGGATGGCCAAGAATTATCCACTTGGGCTTGCCGGATGCCCAGGATACCAAACAACTAGCCATAATAGTGTTCGCTTGCATAACATTTGTCCTTGTGAGAACCGCTCTCGCTCTCGCTCTCGTTCGCGTCAACCAATGACCGTCGCCCTACAAAGTTCACAACTCCGGCGGACCCAAAGACCCATATCCATTCTCATATAGTCTCGGCAGCAGTGGATAGCTTGCTCAAAGCGATCGGCTTGCCCGTGCAGTCGGTGGTAAAAAAAAAAAAGCTATCACCTTGACCGTACACTCTAACTCCGAGCGGACTTTAGGTGTCCCCGAAGCTGGAAAGAAATTCGAATGTGATTCTACTGCAACATG
Source organism: Alternaria arborescens (assembly GCF_004154835.1). Classification (NCBI taxonomy): domain Eukaryota; kingdom Fungi; phylum Ascomycota; class Dothideomycetes; order Pleosporales; family Pleosporaceae; genus Alternaria; species Alternaria arborescens. The sequence goes on along the minus strand of NW_021167891.1, from coordinate 89,100 downwards.
GGCCTGCCAGATGTTACTTAGGTACGTATCGCGGAACGTTCAGAACCATTGATATACATGCACGCATCTGCTCATTCTCAGAAAATTCCGAACTCGCAATTATCTTCCTTCACGTCTGCACAGCTATGTTATCGCAAAGTCTGGCTTTTTTACTCTTTGGAGGAACATTCGTAACGTGTTTATCAACAGACAAGTTTGACACCCAACCAAACTTCGATGTTGCACTCGTTGACGTTGTCCCGACTGTTCCTACGTTCGAAAACCTTGCGATCCGAAAAACTGGCGAAGTCCTTGTCACTTCTGTTGCCTCTTCCTTATTATACCAAATTTCGCCCAATGCTAGCTACTTGCCTGTACTTGTTGCCGAAATACCCAATTTTACGGGTATACTAGGTATCGCCGAGCTACAGACGGATTTGTTTTACGTTGTTTCCTCCAACCTGACTGGAACCGCCTGTTCGAACGCGGTCTGGGAGATCGACCTACGCAACTCTACCGTTACACCTTCTGGAGAAGCCTCTCACCAGGTAAAAGCATCTCTGATCAAGGAGTTTTGTACGGCACGACAACTAAACGGCTTGACTACTTTGTCCACGAACGATACATCCAACCTTTTGATCTCCGACTCGGCGAACGGTACGGTGTACAAGCTGGACGTCAAAACCGGAGACTACAACATCGTCTTGGAAGAGCCAGAGTTTGATCCCCTTGATACGGGTATAAGTGTTGGCATCAACGGCATTCACGTTTACGATGAAGCACTATACTTCACAAGCCTAGACCAAGGGTTGTTTGCTAGGATTCCGATATCTCTTGAAACTGGCTGTGCTACTGGCGCGGTCGAGATCCTTGCGACAAACATCACCTACGGCGACGATTTTGCGATCTCTCCTCAGGGTTCGCACGCTTGGATAGCTACAAACGGTCCTAACGAGATCGTCGAGGTCGACATTGCGAACAAAACCCAGCGTATAGCGGCCAGTTCTCCTTTCCTAGGATCTGCATCGTCGGTAGCATTTGGCTATTGGCAGTCAGAGAGGATTCTATATGTAACTGGTGGATTGGCTGTTGGAATATCTTCTAACAACACTCGAGGTCATCTCGCCGCCGTTAGGTTAGACTGAGATTAAGTTTGAAACTACCGTTATTAGAAGCTGAAGTCGAGGTTCGGTTCCCTTAATTTGGGGCCGCCAGGTAGGCATTAGCTACGTAAGAGTATCACAGACTTTGTATAGACTGTATGGGGTATATTTTGAGAACAGGGATAGCTGTTGCTGCAGGATCCTGCCAGGCTATCGTGTCCGGAGACCAAATGGGCACGATTGCTCACAAGCACCGCGGAGGGAGGTTTGTGAGCCATAGTCAAAAATTTATAATCTGTAATTGATCCAGTAGATTGTAGTGAGAATGAGCGAAATGTTTGTTGTAGAATCGATTCACTTGGGCAGGGAAAGCCATCATGTGCAACGCGCTAATCCAGTGCGCCAAAAATGAGTGATGACATCAAGTCAGTTAGATTTCCAACATCCTGCAGTTTTTCTCAGAACATCGAGCTGCAGGTCTTCTGCAATCCATATGAGAGCAGCATTCGTGGCTGTAGGGTTCAAGGCTGCCTAGGGAGTGGCAGGCGCTTTCGCGACTCGGGGTTTCGCTACATAAACTTTCGCGACTCGGTCTCTCGCGACTTGGCTTCTTGCGACTTGGCTTCCCGAGAATGGGGTTCTCGCGACTTGGCCTTTCGCGATTCGGGCTTTTGCGACTTGGGCTTTACGTCACAACAGGCACACTGAAGTAGATGCGAGGGGTAGATAACAATGGGATAGCTCATACAATCAAAATCTAGTACTTGAACTATCTTTTTTGTTGATTTGTTGCTCCACACACTGATGTTGATCCAAACCGGGCAAACCATGCCTTTTCTTTTAAGCACGACTACATGGCTTCTCATAGCTGGCATCATCTTCCTATCGATTGTATGATACTATCCATCGAGAAGGTAGACAACTGTTCTAACGGAGAGTATCTAGACAATTGCTAAGGGTTTGCACGATCCTCTTTCACACGTTCCTGGCCCCTGGTATTCGCGCTGGACATCGGCGGTTTTTAACTACCACTGGCTTTATGGAAAACAAACCGCTTACATTAACATACTCCACGAAAGATACGGTTTGTAGATCAAATCCGAAGCCCACGGATTTGTAGCTTATTTGTGACTCTAGGCAAAGTTGTGCGCATTAGTCCTCGCGAAGTTGACATTGCCTCCGTCTCTGGGGCCAAACAGATACACTCTTTCAAGGACCCTTTTCTGAAATCAGAGTTGTATGAGCGACTGAAAGGTGGAAACGGGTCTCACAACGTTTTCAGTTCTCGGGATGTTAATTTTCATTCCCGGAACCGACGCCTTCTATCTGCACCGCTCTCAGAATCCAACTTAAAGGATGTAGAACATGTCGTGAAAGCACGAGCTGATCTAGCTGTCGAAAAGATTGGCCTGGAGATGCAGAAACATGGTGCTGCAGACGTTTTAAAGTGGTGGACATCTTTCACAACTGATGTCATTGGAGAATTAACCTTCGGTGACAGTTTCCGTATGCTGGAACAAAGCAAGGTGAAGACCTTTCTTGTTGGATACCAGGTCTAGATTGCTAACACATCACTAGGAGAACCAATACACGCAAGATCTTCGTGCGAATGCCACCTTCGACAGCGTTCGCTTAGCTTTCCCCTCCATCGTAAAGTTGGCTTCGTACGTCCCGCTACCATTCTTCTCTCAAGCTCACAAAGCAACACAGCGTATGGTATCTTACGCCGAAGAATCTATTCATCGCTACAAGAATACCATGGAAGCCGAACCACAGAATCCGAAACCTACCTTGTTTACAAAGCTTGTCAAGGCAGTCGGAGAGAGCATGCCCGAAGCTGAAATGATATCAAATGCGCAAGCTTACATAACAGCTGGAAGCGAGACGACTTCAGTTACTATGACCTATCTCACATGGTCCGTTTGTCGAAATGATTCGATTAAGGCAAGACTTCTTGAGGAAATTAAATCTTTGCCCGTTGACTACAATGACCAAGAACTGAAGGCGTTGCCGTACCTGTCTCAAGTCATCCAGGAGACTTTGAGAGTCTTTGGTTCCGCGCCGGCCCCTTTACCAAGGGACGTTCCAAAGAGCGGAGCTCACGTTGATGGGTATTGGATGCCTGGCGGTACTGTTGTGCAGACCCAGTCATACAGTATGCATAGAGATGCAAGCATATACCCCAATCCCGAGACGTAAGTTACGCTCCAACACCCCGATTGAGAACCAGGAGATAACATGAGACTAGATTCGATCCTTCGAGATGGGAGTCACCTACAAAAGAGATGAAAGACGCCTGGATGCCATTTGGTGCTGGTGCTCGAGGTATGCCATCTACCCTCATTTACTCCTCAAAAACAATCGTTGATGATAGTAGTCTGTATTGGACTGAATCTGGCGCAAATGGAGCTTCGTGCGGCTACTGTTAGGTTTTTCAAACGCTTTCCAAACGCTAGAGTATCGACTTTACATAGATTTACCGACAAGGAAATGGAGCAAGTCGTTTATTTCATTATGTACCCTCGAGGTAAACGATGTCTTATAACTAGTAGCTAGAATAGTGAATCATCAAAACCTATACTTTTACAGAGTAGTGTTCACATAAAAGTGACTACGTCCAAGCAAACCATCCCTTCCCATCAAAGAAGAACGTCTTCGCTAAGGATCTCACGACACCAGTAAAGGCCAGCGACACGCAGAAAAGTCTGATAGTAGTCACACATGTATAATTGAATAGAACACAAAAACCACCTGCTATGTCCAATCATAACTGATTTGAAGTCACTGCCGAGATTTCTGAAAGACAGCGGGCGCCTCGGTAATGCTTCAAGACACAGTAAATCTCCTTGGCTGTCGACTTCAGACTACTAGTGAGAGTGCGTATCTTCTTGGCTCTCGGCCTTCGGGCTCAGGCATTGAGCGAGAGGGTGTGACGTAGCGATCTCGGAACAATTCTGACTATTTAGTCGTCGACATATCCTGTGGAAAGGAACAAATACAGCCTTCCAACAGTTCGAACTGCCTCTACCCACCTTCCTGAATCATCGCCGCGCTTCAATCAACATGCTTATCTTAATCGCTGGAATCACCGGCCTTGTCGGCCTCCCTTGTGCGAAGGCTGCGATTGCTCGGGGACACAAAGTCAGAGGTCTAGCTCGCAGTGCTAGGAAGCTTCCGAAGGAAGTACAAGATCAGCTCGAAGGCTTTGAGCCCATGGTTGGCCTGCACGATATCGCTGCAATGGATAAGGCCGTTGCGGGCGTCGATGCCGTCATTTGCGCTTTGGCCGGTTTACCCGAAATGTTCTTAGAAACGCAACTGTTGCTTTTGCGAGCAGCTGAGCGTGCCGATGTTAAGGTGGGATATACAACACAACGTTGAGAACTAGACTCATTGGGGCACATTCAGATTTTTCATGCCAGCTCCTGGAACTACGATTGGAACCTCTCACCTGGGAGTCATGAGATCTACGACATAATTAAAGCTTTCGCTCACCAGGCCGAGTTGACTTCGACGATCAAGCCTATTTACATGTTTACCGGCGCGATCGTGGAGTGGTATTTCAGAAATAGCCCTCGCGATTGGGACCCGAAATCGAAGACGTTCAATTTCTACGGGCCGTCGACTTTCCAAACGCGCTACACTACCGCAGACAACATTGCCGACTACACGCTTGAGGCAATAACCGCTCCGGATGCGGCCAAAGGAGGTTTCGTTTGCGTCCAGAGCTTTGAAGCCTCGCCGGAAGACATTGCCAGTGCGTACAAAGCGGCGACGGGTAGCCGTGGGCATGTTACTCTCAACTGTTTAGGAACGATCGAGGATGTAAAGGCAAAACTGGACGATGCGAGAGCCAAGTACGAGAAGAAAGAGTGGTACGAGTATATATGGTACTGTTACCAGTTCCATATTCCGAGTCGGTCCTGGGATTTTGAGCCAGTGGATGTTGCTCGATTTCCTAATGTCAAGCAAACCAGCTTGGAAGATTTTTTCCGCCAGAACCCAGATGTTTAAGTAGAGATGATGTATCATCTAATAAATCGCTCGCGACTAAGCCGTATTGGGCGGAATACAAGATCATTTACCCAGTCGCTCCGATCTAGGTAGTGTAGACACAAATGTTGTGGATTTTCATTCGATGTACTTTTCTTCCAAGTCGTAGGATGCTTCATGGGTTTCCTTGGGCTTCTGCCACGCGTTTCTGCTGCGCACAATTCTTTGATCGTCTCGTTACAGCCGTACGGTATTGGTCCATACGGCATCGTGGTCTTCGAATCTCTACAGTATTCGTCCTACGTGCAATCCATCGCGGTATGGTAACGACGGTAGAACCTTTATTTCCCCTTTTTGAGGAGTATGCTGTCTAGAATCCAAAGACACAGCACCTTCTTATGGACGGATTTGGATAGCACTTTGTGAGAGCGGCCGTCTCAATACGGCTTCGAAAGGTTTACTCTAGTCTCTGAATGAGGGTGGTACTCTGATATATCCATCCCCTGGGGTGAGCGCCATGCTGTGTTTTCTCGTCCGCCCTGCCGTGAGCCCCGAATCTGCAAATCGATACTGACATCTGTTGGGGGTAGTACGGATTCTTCTCGGAGATGGCGTCCGATGTGGAGGCCTTCAGCATTGATCCATCTTGTAGTTGGTAGATTATCGGAACCGAGCACCTCCACCTTCTTTTCGATGTAGCCTGAATTGTATAATGACCATATCGTCTTTCAGTCCGTGATTGGTGGAAATAGCGCAGTTCTGGTCGCACAGATAAGAGCATACGTGCAGCTTGTGGCTATCATACATGGGGCCAACACGCATACGTCTCCACCCTATTGATCCTTCAGCCCCATGCTCGCGTAACGTAAGAGACGCGTCGGCCACGAACCTCCTTCTCATTTCAACTACAACTGCGGGTGAACAGCCTTCCGACGTATTCCAAATGTTTCGAGTTCGACGTGTGTAAAGGCCAACAGCATGGCCTCAAAGGCCCCTACAAAGACAATAGCGCGCAGGATGCGCGACTACGCAGCAGCAGTTTTGACAATCCTCATGTAATGATCTAGTAGCTGTGAGTAAACAGTACTGACTTTACGAAGAAAGGATGTTGCCACGGCTGCCAACGCGACATATCTTAAAGCCAATGCGGCATTCCTCGAAGCCAGACGGCGTCCTGCGAGCGTAACGCGACCGCAACTCAAGCTTTTCGACTACTGGATGATAATCATCCGCATCGTCGCCACTGGCATCATTACTGCCGGAATCACACTCGGAGCCACGCGCACATACATCTCCATAGGCCTCAGTCGTGTCTTCGGTGAAGAAGTGGACGCAGATCTCAAGCTAGCCTTCCTCGGCTTCTTCAATAAAAGTCTGGACGTGATCCTGGTGAGCTCTCTGGAGTACATGGCGTCTTTTCTTATCACAGTGTGGATGGCGCGAGCTCCTGCTGTGGTGGGCGATAGACACGGTGCGACGTACAATGACTTTGGATTGAAGGATGAGTTGACAAAGCCTTGGATGACTGTTGCCAGCTTCATCACAAGGGGCCGGAGGTCGAGTTGGAGATGGAGTTGGAGAAGCGTATCTCGTTTGTTTCTTTGTCTTTGCGTATCTATCTCGGTTATGCTGCAAGGTCTCGCTATCAACACTGTTGCGATACCGAAGAAGCGATGGTACCCTAACTTGCAAGCGAAATGGGGAACGACGCCAGGTGATCGAAACATTATGCATATCGAGTACCCCAAAGTGCTATTGCAAGATGTGGACTGGGGGAATATGGTCGGTATCGGTCAATCAAACATCGGAGGGGAAGGCTACCCTCTATGGGACTGGGCGCTTGGCATGTCTGCTTCTCTTACTTTTGTTGGCTTAACGCATATGGTGTCAACGATTAGAGAAAGTCAGAAAGGTTGGCGACATGTCTACGATTACCGTTTGGATGGAGACCCATGGAAGCGCTGGACTGCGCTCAATACCGATTTCGGTCGTTCCAATGGAGTAGTCGAGACGATATCAGCGGATGATGGGCAGATAACGAATATCTACGACTGGCTCAAGAAGACGAGACATCAACCAACATCTTCATCTATTGGCTGGACCGGCAACTTGACGCTAGTGCTACCAGTGCTCAACACAGTCTGCACACCAACAGTCTCCTCGAGTCCGGAGGGATCGATCGATGTTCAGCCGCCAGCTGAGAATGACGCGTCTGGAGCAGTAATCAAGATCGGCCTTGGACCAGTCTCTTCCTTAGGCTTTACTGGCACCGTGTGTTCCAGCACGTTTCGGCATGGGAAGTACGCAGTCAGTGTGTGGATTGTTGACAGTGAGAGCCCCGATATCAGCTTCAATGGGTACGGTGTTGAATGGCATCAAAACATCGTGTACGAGCCAGTAATTGCAAGCGACTTGGATGTTGCTCGTCGATTGGGGGGTCAGGCGCACGACATCCTTCCGAGACTTGGGCCTTTGGTCCCTTCGACAGGACTGCTACCCCAACTTCTGCTCATGAGCCGTAATTTGCAGACCGCTGATCCGGTAGTCAATTCTGACGCCATGGGCCTGTCTATTATCGTTGGCGTACTGTTGCAGAACATTCTCAGCACGAGTAATAAGTACTGGTCTCCTCTCCCGTCGTCTCTGCCTGCTCGACCCGAGGAGAAAATCTCATCTTACCCCATTCAGTGGCAGCTATATGGATCTAGTCCGCGTCTGAAATGGGAGTGGGCAGCGGTCGCCATTCTCGTGATTGTGCTGCTTACTTTCTGTTTTGGCATGTATCAAACGTTGCGGTATTGGATGGCGCCGGGTCCGTGGGTGGAGCTTGACGGTATGATGATGATTGCGCAGCAGACTCCGCAGTTGGAAAGCATTGAAGATGAGAAGAAGGCACAGACGAGGATGTACTCAGTGGAAAAAGACGGGAGTGGAGTGTTGATACTTAGAAGTGAAGCAGGATAGGAAAGGTGTCCCGCGTAATCGTACATGGTCGTCGTCTTCATGCAAGTCCTCGCTTGGTGGAGCCTTGATCCTCCTCATACGCCATACCTAAACTCGCGGACCTTCTTCTGGTAGTAATAAGTCGCCAACGCACCAGTCGCACCCAATGCGATCGGTACAGGTGCGCGTCCGCCCGTCTTCATGATGCGTGGAATAGCCGAACCTAGCAGCATGATACTGTTGCCAAGCGCGAGTTCAGTACCGTAGTCCTGATTCTGCTTGATGCGGTAACCTTCGATCGCAAGTCAGCTGATATCACAAGCAAATGTGCTGGAGTACTAACCTGCAAAAGCATACGAAGCACCTAATCCGAGTCCAGCGACAAGACTGGGTGTTGAGCGTGTGCGGAGAAAACCCGCGGTTCCTCCGACAGCCACTGCATCTTTCAGTTAGCTTCTGGATACACAGACCCCCTGCAGCACTTACACAAGCCTGCCAATGTGAAAGAAGGATGCTCAGCCATTGTTGAGTTTGATTGTCTTGATGAATAACGATGATTGGGTGATGTTGTGCTGATGACTGGGTCGGGTGATTGGAAAGCTGCGGGAGGAGCACGGACACGCCAAGCCATCATCACACGATCTATGACCTGAGTGATGGCGGACGCAAGAACGAACAATGAGATTTCAATGTATTATATTTATTGTTGGGTATACTGGGTATCTAGTTGCTGATCTAGTAATGAAAAGAAGCTACTCGAATCGAGAGTAAGCTGCGGTTGTGACGAAAACTCCTGGTACCGCTTCTGCCAAACGCCCGAAACCAAAATCAATCTGTATCAAGGACATGTCTCATTCGTCGCCAATTTGTTGCGCAATGAAGCTCTTCCCATCTTCGTGACCGTTCTTGCCGTAACAACAAATTCAAGCGATAATAGAGTGACTCACACTATACCGCGTAGTCGACGGCGCAAATGCCGAATATCCAGGCGGCATGTCGTCTCTCGCGCCAACACTCGCGCTCCTCGCTGTCTCGAAACTCGGAGGCGCAACACTACGCGGTGCAAAGACGTCAGCTGCAGCCCTTAAAGCAGTCTCTTCCACGCTTCTGGCCCTGGCATTCTCGATACCAGTGTCACTGCCTTCAGCGCAAATCTGCACAGGAACCTTGAGATGTATGTTTGAACTGCCGTGGGCGGAAAACTGCAGTGCAAGTGTGTATGTGCGTGAGATGAGGCAGGAGTGGAATGTTGGTATGAAGTTTTGTGTTGTGGGAAGGGTGATCGGAACGAGTATTTGAGCAGTATAGAACAGGCCTTGCTTATAGTCTTTGGATGCAGGTAGAATGCCCATTGCGAAGGCTTCCTCTGCTTCGCTCATAGTTGAGCAGTCGCTGATGCCGGAATCGCGTCTGACTAGGCTTTCTGGGCTGGGATTTTGTGCCGAGTCGTGCTTTTCCCATTGGGCGGAAGCAATGCAGAGGTTCGATAGGGGTACATATTCGGAGTATAGTCCTTGCGATAGGTCGAAGCCAAGGGTTGATCGTGTTGGGAGATTCTGTCGGGGAAGTGATGCATAGTAGGTCAAGACCTTCATTTTCGTCGACAACGAGCCGAGCTTCGGTGGTGTGCTGGTCTCTTCTATTGGATCAAATCGAAGAATCAACTTGGCCATGGTCGTGATTAATCTTCCTTCTGTGCGTGCGCCTGGTATGACAAGGGGTGGCGGTTGTACGGTCTTCGCTGACAAGGTTCCTAGCTTTCCTTTGAACAGACCCTTCTTGACTGTCTTCTCCTGTCGCGATCGGTACTCGTCGTTGTGATCAATGTTCAGCGGAGGCTGCTCTGGAAAAGCTGGCTTGACGCGAACTTTCTTCAGCTTTTCACAAAGCAGCGTCATGCCTTCTGATCCCCGGTTCTGCGCGATCTTGACTTGAATCCCATAAGTGATCTTTGACATCTCCGGTGCAAGATCATCGAGTAATGTACTGCCAAAGCCAGCAAGATCAGGATCTCCAATGCTCGGTGGAAGCGTAAGGTGCATGTCGCGGATATGGTCTGAGGCTACACTATGTGAACAGGCCTTTGGAAGTAGTTGCGATGGGACGGTGAATGTGAATGGGAACTTGTAAGCTCTATGAGCTTCAAATACTCTTGGAGTGGGGAAGTTTGATTCGTCTATTGGTTGTCTAAGAGTCAAAAACCGGTGCTTTGCCTCTGTCCGCCCAGTCATGGTGGGGGAGGTTGTCATCCTGTCGACGTATACCTGGCTTGTACCTGTGCTGTGTTAGGTCATGACCATCAATCCCAAAACACTAGTCGTCTCTTACCGATGAATGCAATATCGATATCCTCGAAGCGAATGTCGTGCGGTGCGGTGATAGTGACTGTGCCTTCGATAGTATCCATGGAAGAATAGCTTGTGATGAACTTATGACTGTGGCCACCAGTCTCGTTGAGGTCGATCGCAATTGTTGGTTGGCCATAATGCGAGATGTTGCGAACCTTGTAACCAATCTGGCTCCCAAGTGATTGCATCCTGTCTGGCGGCGCAAACGACGACGCGCTCGATGAAGAAGGCATGTTGAAGATGTCGCGTGTCTCAAGACCAGCGGGCTGAAAGCAACAGCCAAGGAATAGTCACACGAAAAGCGGGGTTGTGATCCTCAGATAAGACGTCCCGAATGCGGAGAGCTGGGGTAGTGCAAATAGGAAGCGATCAGACTAGTCTTGGTGGCGAGTGAAGATAAGATGTCTGTATTCCAGGGCAGTGAATGAGTGGGCCTCAGGTTCTCTTATACAAAACAATCAGGCACGCCCTGTCTTGAGTCATCTACAAGCGGCACAGTACCAGGGCTGGATAAGTGATGAGAAGGGTTGCAGGCTGCACATGGATGATGCACTGAGAGATGCGCTTGCAGGTTTGCCGTCGGATTCGCCAACCGGGGGAGTCACCCATCCTCCACCACAAACCACGCCCTGTACGCCGATAGCGTTGTGCGCTAGGCCCTTGTAGGTGCGGGCATCTACATCTCTCGAAGCTGAGTACATGACGACGCCAGAAAGTCTCCACCATGTCAACGGTCTCGAAGGCGCTTTAGCCAGGTTCTGGGATCTTTTCCGTCATGATCGCATTAGCTTGGAGCGCACCGATCAGCCATGGCGGTACCCTAGCGGTCAGTTGGAGCCTCAAAGCAGCCCTACACGATCTCATACCATAAAAGTAGACCAAGCGCGACACGTTCCTGACTGCTCGCGTTGAAGGTACACGACAAGTGGATACGTTGTGTCATTGGTCTCTCTGCAAATTTTCAACGTTATGCCGTTAAATGGTAGAGTCAATAAATGTCGCGTTTCAACCTCGTCCAACCATCGGAGCACTCCGATGTTGCTTTTGTTAACAAATTTTCCTCTCTTGCAGCTAGAGAAGACTTCTAGAAAGGGGGCGACTTTGCAAATGATTCAGATTGTCCGCGTCTGAGCATGTGAGATTGCTAGGTTGGTGGCTTAATCGGGTATGCATGTCGACATTGGCATGTAGGGCGCACGCGCAGCGCTCAAGAAGGGCGCTGGGAATTAATCAGCGCAATCACGTCCCACTGTCCACTCAGGGGCAGCAGTTCTGCGGGCCGATGTCGTAGGCGTCTTACTTTGCCATATTGGTAGCACGGAATAGCAGCTGAACTCCGAAGCAACGCAACTCCGAAATGTGCAACTTTCCCGTCGTGTTGCGATTCTTACGGAAAAATGATCTTTTTCCTCAAGACGCATTGCGACTCTTTGTTGAAGGCGCTGCCTAGCGTGCTGGAAGTATTCCGGCAAAACTTGATTTGTGAGAAGACACTAATAACAGATTGGCGAAAGGATTTGCAGGCATGTGAGCACGAGGAGTAGCCAGAATGACCAAGTTTGCTGACGACCTCTTTACAACGGAAGTGCCTGCGAATCTGGAGATCTGGCGAAGGCTGGAAGACGCTCTGATGTTAGTGTTGCGGGGTGATGTGAACAGGGTGGGAGCTATGGTAGCAACGCAGCTACCACCTGTGAACGTCATTTCATCATCAGGAACTCCACGTCTAGGTTACGCGCAACATCTACGTGTGCGGGCCTCCATCTGAAAGGATATCAGTCGTATCCATCCTCGCACGCACGCGATAAACGGGAGCACGCTCATCTTTCAGCGTAGAATGACGACTGTACCCCACAGCTTACTCACCACCTTACATCTGTATCTGCCACCTTAGCAGTACACAGTGCGCAAGACTTCCCTTCATATCACACAGTAATCGTACGCGAAAGCATATAGTCAGCATGTCTGAGATTCTTACCCCGCCAGCGTCATCCGTGGCGCCTTCTCAGCACGCGTCACCTCTTCCACAACCACGCAAACACCCACTGAAGCCTGGCGGGCCGAGAGAATCTGACTTGATACGATACCTCGACCATGGTGTCAACAGAATCCAGAAGCGAGTGGACAATCGCATGACGAATCGCAAACTCAAGCCTGTACCGGGCGAGGAGGAGGGATACAAAGCGTTTTGGGAGGTCGCGAAAGATCTCGACGGCCTAGTAGATGTTGTCTGGGTATCTGGGTCACGTATGCTACCAGCTCTCGTCGTGGAAACAAGATTCGCTAACAGTAAGACATGTAGCCAATCTCCAAGTTCCCTACCTACTGAACTTCGCCGTCCTCACCGCCGACTTCCTCCCTCTCTTCGGGTCCTCAACGCGTTCTGCCCAGTCTACCTTCCGCCTCCTTTCGAAGCTCGACTACGCCTTCTCTTCCCTACTCACTGGCCACGACACTGCGTCTGGGGAATATCTGCCTGGCTTTGAGAACGGCCGCACAATCACTACAACAGACAAAGTTCGCTTGAAGGGTGTTGTAGATCGGACTCGGCTTACCGTCACACGAGTCATGAGCGGGGACAGTGTAGTCGGCGACGAGGATGACGTTGGTGAGGCCATGGATACTGATACCGAAGGAGAGGGCGAGACAGGTGGACGTCAAGACACCGTGACCTTTGAAGGTTTTGAAAATAATGACGACGATGAGGAAGACGACGAATGGGAAGAGCGTGGTGTTGCGAGTGTGTATGAGAAGACAATAGGCGAGCTAGGCGATGTCCTAGGCGGCCCACCGATTGGTATCATCACTGATGATTGGGGCGTCAATGGCACTGAACAGCAAAGAAGTGGTGGTGGCTTCGTCGAGTCTGGGAGTGAGATAGAGCTGTGAGCTTCTACAAATGCATTGCAGGGAGATTGCACTAATCAATGCGATTTCGTTTCGTAGGTATCCTTTTCTGCTGTCATGTATTACCATGAAGTCTGCTCTCGATGTTCTCATTATGTTTCTCGTCATTGAGTCGGCCTACCCAAAGATCGTGGGCTCTCTCCTTTCTCGCCTAATCTCCAGTGGCAATACAGAGTTAGATGCTCTTTTATAGAACATCTGAGGTCGTGACTGAACGGGACATCGGAGCACGGGAATCTTGGCTGCGGTGAGGACGCGTGGAAAGAGCACTGGAGGGCGCCTACCCAAAATGGAAACCCATGATATACGTCACGCAACAACAACAGCGCTCGGTCACCACAACGATTACCCCGAACCCCGCCATATTCGACACACTCTAGACGGCATCAGCGCACTCAATCGCCTAGAAATCACCCAGTCGCCAGGCATCGCGGCTTTGCTTCTCGCGACAGCCATGTTATAATACTTGTACATTCCTTCACCTGCTCTGAATATGCCTACCTATTTCGCGCGTGGCGTGTCGGTGCGACTGAGCGCGACGCCGCTCGAAGACTCGACTACACAGAAAATCATACTAAGGAAGGGCGATGCAGCCAAGCAGCAGTCTGAATTGGCTGAAAGGAGGCTCCTAGAGAGGAAGTTGCTGAAAGAGGAAGTCGTGCCTTTCCCCGATGATGAATACGCTTTTCAGCTCAATTGGGTCGCAAACGCACCTTTCATGCAGACCCGGGTCAAGAACAATGTCTATGACAAGACGGAAGCGACGACAAGTACGCTGTTTGTCCACATCCCTGATAGCATTACTGCAACTGACCACGGCTTCACAGATGCCGCCTCACTCCGCAAACCGAAAGCACTTGCCCTCCACGTTAATCTCTCCGACAAGACCTACGTCTCTGGCCTCTACAATCAGAGAACATCCCTCAAGATCGAGGTCTTCTTCAACGGGATGCTCTCCGCCTGTCTATTTATACCCACCCACGATGTCAGGTCCGGAGCGAAAAGTAATCATCAGGTCTTTGGGGGAACCAGGATCGACTTCCTTGCTGAGCGACCTTGGGTGATCCTGTCGCCTGAAGTGGCAGCAGACGGCAATACTAGGAAGAACACCACAGTGGTTTCAGTTGAGCAGCGATGGCTACACCTTTGTCAGGCGCTCCAAATCGAAGTGCGAGAGCGAGGCCAAGACGAAGAGGGCAACAGGCCTCCCACTGCCGACTTCCTTTGTGCACTTGCGACAATGCAAATGCCGGACCAAGTGCACAATATGCAGAAGCCGGGTGGAAAGACTTTTGGCATCATCGATGTGATCATCACTGCTGGCGAAGGTAGAAAGCTCACTAGCGGTGTGGGCTATCTGAAAGCACCGAAGCGCATGGTCGATGAGAGCTACCCATTCGTGCCCGATGCTGACAGCACTACCATGCGACTACTTACAGATACGTCTGGTAAGAGCGAGACCGATGCGGAGCCCCAAAATTCCACGATAGCGAGAAAGCGTGGAAAGCGTAGGCCGAAGCCCCCCAAATCGGTTCGTGAAGCGACCAGACGGGCTGCTTTTGAAGCTTTGATTGCAGCTGAAGATGCCGACGCGTCGGTTGGTAGAGGTGAGTTCACTGGACCTGCTGCCTCGGAGCCGAGTTCAGAGGTCATCGATGTGGATGCAGAAGGAGATAGCGATCCAGACTATGATTTTCACAGCAAGAGACAGGCTCTCCAGCCAAGAGTATGCTTGACACAGGACGTACCACCTGTTCCATCATTGGCTCTACAGCACCCGATAATGGACCCATTGATACCGTTTATTCCACCACTTCTCCATGTTGAATCGAAGACTACGGTGCTCCAAGCACCAGAAATAAAGGGTCCAGATTTGCCGTCGTCATCAGGTCTTGCACGAGTACATGCGCAGGCTCATGAGCAAGAAAGAGCATACGAGCAACAAATGGAGATCACGTTGCAAGCAGAGCTTAGTCCGAAGATGGCGTATCCAGATATTCCTCCATACTTACAGACGCCCCAAATGCGTCTCTCACCATATGTCGTTCAATTCTCAGATCCAACTCTAGGAGGAATTACGCCTAGTGATCTCATGCGTCAGATTCCGTTCGACAACGAGGGCCAATCTTCCAGTCCTCTGAGTCGCTTTCCAATGAACCTCCAGGGCCCAGGTCATTCGGCTGTGTCATCTTTCCCTCCATTGATACCAGGACTTCAACATAACTCCTCAAGGTCCGGTCTGTATGCATACTCTTCGTCTAATCAACCATGCAGTAACTTTCCTAGTACCCACTTCTCACTCCCAAACTACAATATGTCTGGAACCAGCCATTCTTTCACTGGGAGATCTGAGGTCTACAAGCCGAACATGTTGCCACAGGCTACAGCTTTTGCTGGGCTTCAGAAGTCTACGCCGCCGCAAGTGCCCTTTCCGCCGTTTGACCGCCGACTATCGCTGCCATTACCACCAGCAGCTCTATACTCGGTACCTACAAAGCCAAAGCGAGGTCTCTCTCCACAGAAAGCTTCCTCCTCACAAAAGACAAAGAAGGCGAAGTCCAGCGTCGAGGTCAAACGCTTGGTAGTTCATGGACAAAAGGACTCGATATTGGTGGACCACCGATGGGACCCTGCACAGCATATTGGCGTGTCTCTCAATAGCCCAGCTAAACTTGGAACTCAAGAGACAGTGACCCATGGCGACAAGGAACACGCAAATCCTGTTGAGCAGGGAAGGACGCTCGCAGGCACTTCCAGAACACGGAAGAGTTCTGTCCGGAAAGGAACACCAGCACCCGCATCATCTTCAGAGCACGAAAATCCAGACCTATCTATGGCTGCGGACAAGCATCAACCAATCAGTGCTTTCCAAGCAAAAGCCTTGACTGGTCAGCACGCTGTTAATGCTAAGAAATCCAAGCTGAAGCACGAGTCAGAGAAGGTTGCGAAGGCGAGGTCCGATAGTGATCAGCCTGGTACCGATATGAGCAATCAAAATCTGCGTGTCACAAAGGAAAGGTCTTCTCGTCGCACAACCTCTAGTAACGGCATACTCGGTGTACAAGGCCCAAAGGCAAATCCAATCTGGTTTGAGGATCCAGAAGAAATTTTGCGTGAGGCATCTGCGCGACTGCGACGATGTCGACCTTCTAAAAAGTATGGAAATGCATCTGATGTGGCAGTGCTGCCTAATACCGTAGTGCCGACTGTTCAAACTCCCAAAGCATGGGATACCGATACATCATCTCCTCTCTCGAGCCTCCATACGACCCCTGAGCCCGAGATGGAACCTACTACATACACAAGTTTGCCTCAAGCACCCGTTGAGTCATCTCCTGCTCCCATCCCACAGGCAGATGGCTCACCCGAGCGCAAAACTACGCCTAAACGCCGACGCGGCAATCACGTTCCATCTCCAATGAAGCTTGCTTCAACCTCTGTAACATCCCAACTTTTACTTCACAGTCCCTTCTCATCTCAGTCTTCAGCCTCGAAGAAGCGCAAAATTACTCACCGTACCTTGCCCAAGGAGCCGCGCAGCCCCGACCGCCTGAAGACCAACGACAACCCACCACTGAACAGGGACTGCGTAATCGCGTATGCGGAGAGCAAGGACAAGAAGAACAAACAAGGTATCTTAAGGCAGGTCAAGAGCGAGAGGCTTGGAGTGTTTACAGAGAGTGACGTCGTCTTTGCAGCGAGGTTCTTTGTTGAGGATTAAATAAGGTTATATGAGGAGGTTGATCATGACGAAGAAACATGTACAGGATACTGTGAAGATGTGTATAAAAAGACGTACGAGCTTCAAAGTTCTGCCATACGCTAGAAGAATGGCAAGCTGGTATTCGCCAGACTATGTACGAAATACGACTCGAACCAAAGCAGAGAGATGTTTTACATGAAGGGAGTGCTGCATGTAGACTCTGTAGTAGACCGTGTTCATTGTCCTTGTTGGTCCTGTTACGGATCACCGTTGTGACGTATGATCGAAAGAATCGCCATAATCAAATCCTTCAGATGATACACCGTCTCCCAGCATATGTCATAGTCGTTTTGTATTATGCAGCATGCCTTCGATGATATCAACTGCTGGCTTAAACGCGTGTGCGCGATGTCGCGCAATCACATGTTATCCGCTTTGAGCCTAGCTCCATTGTCATGAGTTAGCTGCACGATCCATGTGCGAGCCCGTTGTGTTTTGCGGACACGAACGTCAACACGACCGCCACGTAGACAGAATTCCCATCGGCCAGTCCATTCAGACTGACTCGATATGCGCACATCCAGACCACCGTAGATCAACAAATTTCCGCAGTCCCTCGCACCAATACGAATGATTCGAGGAGAGACGAAGAATGACGTTTACGCGTTCTCTCTATTGCTTCCAATAGGCATTACTGGATTAGAGAACCATAACATGATGGCCATGGCTCACCATGATATGAGCCAAATGAGCCAGGATAAATCCCGGTGCATGCGTCGCATCTGTTGGAGCATGCATTGAACTTTACAAGCACTCTAACGGTAGTTTAGACCTCGAATACCTCTAGGCACGACTATCATCATGTCGCAGAAGCGCCCATCTGTCAAAGAAATCTCGTTTCCAGCGCACCAGTCTCCAAGTTGAGCTCAATACGAGAACGACCATTCCACAAGGCATCACGCACGCGCCTCTACGTCCTCGACTTTGACAAAGCCTCCCTACTTTCGTTCGAACGACCCGAAGACGCGATACAGCAGCTGATCACAGCGGTGACTTGCAACGGTCCATACTCGTCCGATCCGACTGCCACAAGCGAGGAAGATCGACAGCTCTGGGACGCTTTCAGAGCGACGTACCTGCATTCGGCTCGCACGGTCTCGAAGAACCTCCGACAGAGGTATGGCAAGTGTGCGAGAGCTCGGCCAATATGGTTCATAAATCAGTGGGAGATGATAGCGGAAGAGCTGTCACAAGGGAAGGATGGCGACTTCATTGAACTTGGAGAATGTCCTGGCTTAGTTGCCTTCATAGACACTAAGGTTTCTCGGCTCCGATACTCGCAATAGCATCTTGCACCCGCACTGTGCTTACGATATCTTCCGTCTCTTCTTTTTCTTCTAGTTGCTCACCAGCAGTTACCTGCCGCAGAACACCCACCACACCTTCCATTGCCGTCAGATTCGGACAGTGCCCTGTCTCTAACATCGCAGTCTACACCCTCGCACCCTCCTTCCTCATACTCTCCACAAGCCATTTCTGGTAATCGTACGGAGTCGTCATATCCTTTTTCATATGAATATAACCTGCGAAGGTGAGTGCATGGCGCATTTTCGCGTAGGAGTGAGGTTTGTGCCAGCCGCGAGGTATGAGGAGGATCTTTGGGGTCCTTGATGAGGACACGGTATCTTGGGATTCCACGAGACGTGTAAGCAGGTGGCCTCAAATGAGTCCTAAGTACTAACGACAATGCTGCTGAATCGAAACAAATTGCTTCGCATTGCGACGCACTATGGCAAGAATCATCGCTTTTAACGAATTACAACCTTGCGCACGTCCTGTATGCTGTGAGGATTATGTGTATACAATAGATTCCAATTCACAATCCGGTTCGACGAGGAGTTATCATGAGCTGGTCCCGGCACGACGATGTCTCCAATTTTCAAAAGAGAGGTGAGTATGGGGACCGTGCGATTTGGAAAGGAGTTGCTTTCAGCCGTTGTCATGGTTGGTGGGGATAATGGCCCCCAATATCGGCTGCTGACACGGATTCGCTCAGCCGCACCTTCTCCTTACAACATCTGTCTCACATTCGAATCATGAACATCTACAGTCTACCATGTCGACAGATACTACAGCCCCCAAAGTGGTACCGAGTCTGATAGACGCACCAAACCCTGCTTCTTTACGATACTCACCTCTTCCGAAAGACGGCGACAGCTTTAGACTTCTACGTGTACTACCTAGCTTGAGGTTCAACTCCCCCCTGCAATGCGAGCTGTACACTGCTTCAATATCGGCTGAGAAAGATCAGTATTTCGCAGGCTCATACGTTTGGGGTCCACCTGAGCCAACAAAGTCCATACTGCTGGACGGAAAGTCTTTCGAGGTGCGCGAAAATCTTTTTCGGTTTCTTGAAGCGTTCCGCAGCCGGTACCGATCGCAGGTTATATGGCTGGATGCTATATGCATCAATCAACATGACGTGCAAGAGCGGAGTCATCAGGTTCAAGAGATGAAGCGGATCTACTCTGGCACCAAATGCGTCTATTGTTGGCTCGGCAACATCAACCGATTGCCTTACACGAGCATGCTCGACACACACCGGATGAAAGATCTCATACATTGGCGTGATAGAGACGCGCGTCGTAGTCTACGACGGAGTGAGCAATCCGAATGTATAGTACAAAGAGAGTACTGGGGGCGACTGTGGATCGTGCAAGAGTTTCTACTGGCCAAAGACATTATGATCTTAGTGGGGAGGTACAAGCTTTCTTACCGTGAGTTCGAAAGCATTGTAGTCAGTTGGCCTTTCCATAACACGCCGGATTCACTGCGTGTAAGCAAAACATTCGATCTGATACGTCTGCGAAGAGAAAATGTGCGACGGACCTTTGAGTCGTTGTTTGCGGACTTTGGCATGCTGCCTTGTTCAATGCCCCTAGATGGTGTGTTCGCTTTACTCGGTCTCGTCGGCGACAGGAAAAAGGATTTGCAGCTTAGCAGTTTGATTGATTACGATCTGACAGCATGGCAACTTTTGAAGCATATACTGGACAGCAAAGTTCTGTGGGAGCCTTTCAGGTTTGCGGAATGCTACAACCGTTATTTGATCAAGGGACAGAAAGACAAGCATATGCATGATCGTACCAATTTGGAACTGGATTGCTATCTGGACTGGAAATATTGCCATTCAAGTCATAGTCGGTACAAGAACATCGACCGATCATCCTTCCAACCGGCTTTGCGAGCGTTCCAAGGCTGTGTTTCCGCGAAACTCGGGCACATGGATGTATCCAACAATCACAGTATAGTCTATGCGCATGACTGGAGGACAGTATCACGACGATCCTGTGTATTACTGCGTCTTTCTACGAACGTTTTGGAGTTGTTAAACGAGGTTGCGTTTGTCACATACGCTCTTGTTGAAGCATGCGACTTGCGATGCAAGAAAAGCTGTGCATCTCACCCGATTATCGGCTTCGTTGGCGTGACATCTTGTCACGAAGAGGAGCACCAGACAATGTCACCGATGGCATCGATCGAACTTCCATTACCTACGGATCATGCCGTTGGAGAAATGTTCAAGTTCAGGAAAGATGCGCAACAGCGTATGGGAGAGTTGTTGATCGCTGGAGAAAAGAAGGCACGTGTGGTCCGGCGCAAATCTACCCAGTACAAACTTGAGATAAATCTCGAGGTCATGATGCAATTGTCGACTTTCATGGTTAGTATAGAAGAAGGTGACTTCTGGTCGGCGTTTCAAGGAGTGCCTAGAAAGAGCTACAAAGACCAGCTGCCACTGAAGATGTGGCAAAACCTGGGTCGCTGGTCCCTGGGAACTTCCCTGGGAACTTCTCTTGGGGCAGAAACACATAGTTGAGGAGACGGAACTTCCGGAAGAGAGTATCAAGGTCGAGGAGCCTATTGGACAACATGCGCTGCCGTCGTCTAGCTTTTGGAACATGGGTCCACTGCGCAATGGTGAGTTTAGTCTCTCTTTATACGGCTATTCAAAGCATGACCCGCAGGTGTCTGCCTGGTTTTTGACTGTGTCACAGGCCTCATGTTTGGTTAGCTCATGAGATTCTGGCCACCACTGCCCCACATCACGAGTCATTTCGCGACCTACTTCATAGTATATACATGTGCGTCACAACCATTCGCACCTTTCCGCTTCCTTCCAGTACTTGCAAAATGTATATATCAGCATTTTATTTTTTAGCTGAGTCATCAATCAAACCAAGCACGGTTTCGATACGAAACATTCTCCCCGTAGCTCAGTTGGTTTAGAGCGTCTGACTGTAATATCTGCTGTTATCAGAAGGTCCCTTGTTCGACTCATGGTGGGGAGATCAGTTCTTTTTTTTTTCAATCGAAGATGATCGAGATCACTGTTCCGATTCTGAAAGCTGGGAACGGCTATGACTTTTTTTTTATTGATGCGTGTTGCTTTCGAGGTGAACATGAGAGAGTGTCGCGTCTTTCTGTTGTGTCGTGGGATTGGTGGGCGACGGAAGCGAGGCAGCTATGCACTACCGAGGCAACTGAGTCTCTGCTCACCATTCTCACTTGATAAAAATATAACACCTCTCCCCATTTGTTAGGGCTTTGTAGAATAAATCTTTAGATGTGGTTTAAACCGGCTCTTGATTTACACGTGTGTATCTTGAATCTGACTGCCATGGAGCAAGTTTATCTGAGCCCAGTTTGCGAAACAGTTGTGCGATATCGTGTAAGACTAAAGACTCGGTGACGATGCTTCAGATAATGTACCGCGGCCGACGTCTCGAGGATTATCTGAGCAGTTTTGTTTGCGCAGTGTAATCCCACCCAAGTGCTAATCGAGTGGCGTGAAATGATTGACCGCGGCCGAGGAAGATGACTTGGAGTTGGCTTGGTTGCTATCAGCGTCCACATAGAGTTCAATCAGGTTAGTAGTAAGCTCATTCTATATTGTCAGCAAGCTTGACCCCCATATATGGGTAGTCAAGAGCATTTATGCAAGATATGGTTCAAGGCAAGCCTGATACGTAGGAGCAAATTTCCGACAGTCGGATGACGTCCGTAATAGTCGGAGTGAGTATACGAGCCAAGCTAGGTGAACCTATAGGCAACAACAACAACAATGAGCAGATAAACAGTGCTTGTTGTTGCGGAGACCTGCAACTCTTGCAATGACCACTAGATGTCCCGCATTCTACCGCCGAAGGCCAAAACCTTACTCACTAACAGGATTTCCCCGACTTTATTCATCCAGCTGCAGTACATATCAGCTACTACCACTTGGTGAATACCGAATGCGATCGCCACAGAAATGCCTGATTACGCGCGGCAGAGCGCCCTGGATCTGGATGAAATGTACGGCAGTTATGCCAAAAACGAGAGCAACATCGCTACGATGAGAAACATTCGCACCAAGGAGAAAATGAACAGCGCTGTAAGTGACCGCAATTGGCGGAGCTCACACGAAGAAATTACTGAGCTTCAAACACAGCATCACTGCGAGGACAAAGAGTGTGGCGGCAGTCCAAGCATGAGATGTGTCAGCGCGCTGCACTTTTGCTGGTGTCTTGCTCCCATCGTCGACAAAGACAAAAAGTCAGATACATACGGCCAAGTCGTAGTATGTGGGCAGCGCTTCCAGTGCATCTCCCCCAAAGGATGCGCCAGGCATCCATATCTTGAAGGCTTCAACATCGACATCAGGGACGCGCGCAACGGCTACCCTGCCACCGAGGTCAGATGGAGGCTCATTTTCGAGTTGTTCAAAACTGAACACGATGCAGCATTGGCTAATAACGCGGAGCAACAAGAACTGTCAAGAGATTGGGAGGGTATGACCGACCATCAAAAGCGGCGCCAGCGAAAACTGCAGGACCAAGCCGTGTTCCAGAGACGTTGTGAACAGGAGCGGGCTGCTGGCCGATGGGAGATCAATCAGTTGCCGTTGATAGATGAAGAGATGTTCCTAGCAAGGGACGAAGACATTGTAGGTGCTGCAGTTGGATCTTATGGTTTGTGTACCGTGTATCGAGCGCCATCTACCAGACCATTAGTCAGACTAACGTACGCCGTCAAGGATGACTACAGGCCTATAACCCCCGAATCCGACGAACCGTCATCTGCGAAAGCGACACTGAGAACGCTACCCATCGCAACTCTTCTTCTGACCAAAGACTCCGAGTTACTGTCTGCTCCTACAGACGCGGGCGAAGTCACAGACCAGCAAGCATCCATCAAGATATCTGCGACTCGACTCCATTGGAGAGGCACTAAGACACAGGGTGACAAAGCTACCCCGAAGCCCGATGAGAAAGATGACAAGAGTCCTAGAGTTAGGGATGGTATGAGAGGCGGCAACGCGGGCATCAGTGTAAAGGCCGGTTTGCGCAACAAGACTGGAAGGTACGCATGCGTATGATCGCTGAGAGGCAGTGATGATTTCGGAATGCATGGACAAGCATGGAAACTGTAGTGGAATTGTTATGTGCTCGCCGTGACGCGATGAGGGTGCGCAGGATTACAGATAGCAGCTAGATCATTACAAAAAAAACAATCTTTTTTGCATTATCACGTCACAGGCTACTGTTTTCGAGGCGTTTTGCATGTGCTAACGTGCGTTGTTGTGATAAGGAAAGGCAGGTAAGAGCGCGTCAAGCACGCTAGTCGATGACGTTTGCCCTTTATGTAAGCGCGCACTCATGTGGATCCTCCGCAGCTGCTTCCTTCATGCCGTTACCCACAACTCTAGCATTCAAAAAATATATTGCCGTCGTCAGCCCACACAGTCTTACCGCCCGGTCCGCACACATGGCCAAAAATTCAGCTCCTCCGGGAAGGCTCGAACTTCCAACCTCCTGATGGACTGCTACTGCAAGCTGTAACAGTCAGACGCGCTAGCCAATTGCGCCACAGAGGATATATGAATTTTGATGTGCAGATTTTGAATTGACACATTTCTAATTTCAAGTATTTGCACGTCGAGACGCATGCCCGCGATGATTAGGCCCAACGATCGCTCCATATCGCGAACTACGTCTCCACCGACCAAATGGGTGGGCCCGGAATATTGTATACCGTCTTCGTCGAGACCTCGGGACTATAGATGTCGATATTGATCTCAGGTTCTACTAGTGGTCAGCCGCAGGCTCTCCTTCCAGTCGTCCGTATACGTACGATCCATACTCCACACTCCTGGAATCTTAACCATATATTCCTTGCTAGGAATCACACCTTTGTCATCGTTGCTGACTTCCAAATGCGCGCATTCAGGGTAAAACTGCGGTTCTAAGCAGGTACGACATGTTAGCTCCTTGCACACAATTTAGACTGGGAAAGAACCATATGCATACTATTCGCCGAATGCAGACTGATAATCTCATGCCTCACCAAATACCTCCCCGCTTTCAACCCTACAGGCACTTTCTCACTCCACAAACTTGGGCTCCCATCCCACATACTAAACGCTTTCTGGAACCACTCTCCAGTCTCGATGCTTCCCTCCAATAATCCCTTCTCTCCGATCTTGAACCAGTCTGCCGTTTCACTGGAGAAGGTCGTGCAGTCGTTGTCAGCGTTGTCGCAGTATGCCATCCACGCTATCATAGGACCGACGGTGTGCACCCAGTACGCGTACACGGCGGTTATATTCTCACCTGCGCGGATGGGTATGTAGGCGCGGGCGGGAGTGCCGGGTGTGTTGCAGGAGAGGGATGAGTTGGTGGTTTCGAAGATGGGGTTGTTGGATATCCATTTTCGTTGTGGCATCCACGAGGCAGTGTCTTGCATGGCTTCATCGCCGTAGGGGTCGTAGCTGGAATTGTTGTTAGTTGGGTCGAGACAGTCGTCGTTTAGAAAGACTGTAACATCAAAACCTTACCCTGGGTACCATGTGTCGCCGACAGTATAGTTGAGAGCACCTCCGTGAGCGGAAACATGATGGGCTAGTAGTACAGCGATAGAGGCGAGGAGGTTCCACATCGCAAATGCCTCCACTATGAGATAGCACGGGGGAGCGAGTTATGAAAGGAAAACTTGGCTCGGGTTGTGTCAAATGACACCTAGATTCGATCCGACTACTAATTGACAAGAGACGATATGACGATGAGTGTGAACGTTGTGAAGGCTTCCCCACATAACGCCAATACCTGCTGCATATAACTTACCAAACATCAACAAAACTACCCTTCTGTCCGGAGCCAGAGTCATAAATCGTCACACATTGGTCTCCCCTATATTGCCATTGCTCTCAGGTTATGCGACATTCGTCTAGACGCTGCACTTGACGTAAAGTTCCGTTCGGCACCTAGAGCGAACTCATCAAAATCTGACAGTGCAGCAACCACTGACATTCATACATTATCTTTCGCGCCGGCAGTCGCTAATTGATAGACGTGGGGTGCAGGGTTATAATAATGTGGGAAAATGCTTGGTATGAAGCTTGATTACGAACACCTTACTGTTTACCCGGATATATCTAACAACATACTCTGACGAACACCGTACCTCAGGTGGCGCAACATCATTCAGAGTATACATGATGGCATGGACAATCCAAATTCCACGAATGAAGATTGACCCCACCTGTTGATGTGGAAGAATCGAGTGTGAATGGGCATATAACCATCAAGTTCCAGATTGGAGCCCTTTCATCATTCTGACTGTCTTCAACTCTCCCAAGATGCGCATCCAATATCTTGCTGCAAGCCTCGCTCTTGCGTCCGGCGTTTTTGGTGCGCAGTTAACTCAGGTCTCGAACTATGGCGGTAGTGCGCGGGCGAAGCCTGGCATGTACGTGATAACCATCCATCTCTTGCATCTGGCTAATACCATAGGAAAGGTGGGTATATGTGCCCGATCAAGTGAAGAGCGACGCGCTGGTCGTGGCAATCCACTCGTGTCAATCATCGGCCCAGAAGTACTTCCAGAACTCCCTGATTCCTTGGAAGAAAGGCTCAGACACCAAAGGGTACGTGACAGTCTGGCCAAGCTCGACCACCGAGTGTTGGGATGTGTCCAGCAAGGCTTCGCTGTCGCATAACGGTGGCGGCGATTCAAACGCCATTGCGAATATGATTACGTATGCGATCGATAAGTACAAGATCGACCCTACGAAAGTATTCGTCACCGGTGGTTCTTCTGGTGGCATGATGAGCAATGTCCTCGCGGCCACTTATCCCGAGCTCATCACCGCGGTATCGCTGTACTCTGGTGTGCCAGCTGGGTGTTTCGTTTCCGCCTCCGGGGCAGCAGCAGCGTGGAACAACACTTGTTCTGGCGGACAGTCCATCTCGACTGCGCAACACTGGGGCGATGTAGTTCGGGGAATGTACCCAGGATATAACGGAACACGCCCACGCATGCGTAAGTTGTGGAGAGAAAGACGCGTTTGAATCATGTACTGACGCATCCAGAATTTTGGCATGGCTCTGTAGACGGAACACTTAGCCCAAGGAACTATGATGAGACGTTGAAGCAATGGACCAATGTATTTGGTGTTAGTACCACACCGACGAGCTCGAAGAAGGATACACCAGAGAGGAACTATCGCACTGATGACTTCGGTCCAAGCGTCGAGGGTATCTGGGCAGTGGGTGTAGGACATAGTGTTCCTTCGCATCTGACAGTGTCAGAAGCCTGGTTTGGCTTGTAATCGATCAGTGACTTTCGCTTGTTCAATGCCCTCCCTTCGGTACTTCTAGTGTATCTCGCCGTTTCGGCTGTCGAGAAGGACTAGTATCAGAACGCGGAGGTTCTTGGTGTGGTGGCGGAGACGTAGGTGCCGGAGATGCACTACCTTCAAGTGCTGGTGAAGACAATATGCTTGCCGCGTATACGCTGTTTGCCCTTTCTTCGCGAAGTTGACTGTACGTGCGACTGATGCGTTCCAGATCGGGGTTTCGCAGAATCTCGCCAGGAACCTCTGGAAACCTCTGAGTCTCCTCATCAACTCGTTCATGGTCTGGATCAAGTGCTTCATGTGCTGCATCCCCGAGGTAATTCCCGGCTGATGTCAACCAACTTCGTATCCGGTTTCTGCCAGCTGTTGGCTGGTCCGGTTGGTGAGTATCTTGCTGAACAGTCTGAGAGGCAGAACCCGTATTACGTTCAGAATCAGGATACGTGATGGTCGGGGCCAATTCGATAACGTTGGGCGATTCTGATCGTATACCCAGACCATCCCCCGTCTCTCTATCAGGGCCAAGATACACGGGCGAAGGATATCGTTGAGAAGGTTGCCGCTCACTACTGCGACTGATACGTGATGAATCAGAGTTCTCGGATTGGTTCGGAGGCTTCCCTTTCGGGACGTCGTCGCCGCTGGTTGACCACAGAATATAAAGAGAACCAAGGGCGGCCATGATTGTTCCAGCTATTGGTGACCATTGTCCTAACGAACATGTTAGAAACTGGCATATCGCTATAATTCTCTGCTTACCAATCGAAGCCATGGGCTCAGTCATAAATCGTACTTGTGGGCTGAAAAAGTTCGCTTCGCCAACCCCGATAATCGTGATGATCACCCCGCCAAACAACGGAATTTCGATGACGCCCAAGAACTTCCTCACGACGTTGTTGATGCCCTTGAGCTCTCCGACAGTCATATTCGCACCCTCAATCCTAGCGTTGAGAGGCTCAACAGGCCGTCGCCTCTTCCAGTTGATCTCCAAAATCTTATCCCAGGTAAATATTAGAGATAATATCGCGGGGATGCAGAATCCAGCAGAAAGTAGCATGGCGGCGTTGAAGGACAAGATACGCGGCACAGGAATAACATAGACGTCGGCAGCGGATCCTCCCCGCATTGGAGATATCGGACCCTCGCTTTCGGAGCACGTCAAGTTACATCTAGCATGTTCGTATGGGAAGCTGGCGGTGCCGTAAAAAGGGTTTCCATCATCATCGCTGCTGCAGGCCGTTGAGGTGACCCGGTAGAATTCCACGCAGAGGGCCAACAATCCCATCAAGATCAGTATCGTCCAGAGAAATATGATGTTGCGCCCTGGAGACTGGAAGTAGGTTCGCGACAGCCTCACAGTCAGAGGCGCTGCCAGAATTCCGATCGCGCAGAACTGGAAAGCCTACACAGTGAAGACATGGAAATCAGTTTACGTCACACGCGTATGTTAGATACCAAGAACTTACTCCATATATATCCATATCAACGCCGCCTACATGGTTCGTTGTTAGATTCGCTCTTCTTGGGTGTTCTTGACGTTCTTGGTGGCTATTGTACTGACCATTCGTATGCGCCGAAGCGAGCACGAGGGCTTGGAGAGCAGAAATGGCCGGCAGAATCAAGACGGCAGCAAGGCACGTATTTCGCAGCCATTCGGCTTTGCGAAAAGTTACACATGCCGCGACCAGGACATAGTACAAAATCTGTATTCATGCATCAGTTCTCTGATAGGCCCAGACCCGCTCAACACGGGTATGCTAGGATGGGGGAGTACTAACACGCGATCCTGCGCCATAGTTGGATGAAATTGGCCAGGCACAAACGACTTGTACTGCAGGGCTAGACATTGTAGCTGTTGAAGTAGCTGTCGCAACACTTTGCGTCGCAAGAGTGGATAGCGCTCGAGTTGCCAGGATGCTCACATAGTACGAGCAAAGGCAGATGAGATGAAGACATTACTGAGCGGACTGTCGCAAAGGGAGAGCAGCGGCAAAGGTAATGCGCACTGCGCAAACGGGTGCGCCTCCGGACAGTAAGGCGTTCCATGTGTGCTGTAGATCTCCAATGATCTGGGGTAATGCAGCCCACCGGTGAACTATATGGCATTGACGTGCTACAGTTGCATAAGGCGAGAGGCTGAGTCGACGGCATGACCAGCCCGCGACTGGACCCTTTTCGAATACGGGTGGGGCTAATTGTTAGCGGCCCAACCGTCGCCCAGATGCCATCATCTTGTCATCCTCGGCAGCAAGCCTTTTTACAACGCCGCCTCTTAGCCTGCACTTATCAAGACAATACAAAGAGCCTCACTTGCCTGCCGCCAGGGTCATGTCGCGCGTCATCTCGCACATGGCACAAGCAATTTCTCGGCATCGGTACTGATCCTCACGGTCACGACTAAGGTCCAGGCACACCGGCTCACAGATCGCTTGTAACGTCTAGCGTATACATGCACTCTTCAATCGGGCCTTACCAAAAGCCTGATTTGGGCGCACTTTAACCGTCAAGATACCTTCTGGAGTTTTTCTGCCCCCAAAAGCAGTCTGCACGGCGGCTTCCAAGCATTGCTCCAAGACACGACATGATCTCTCAGCGTGCCACCCAATCGGAAAGGCCAGACCTTGATACTAGTAAGATCAAAGAATGGCGCTCTATAGTGACACTGATTGTCTTTGTCTTGACAAGTAAGTAGGATGTGTGTACTGACGTCGCAAACTCAACTAATCCTCAACGCCTATAGACATCAATGTTCTGTTTCCTTTCCACGTTCCCATCTATCTCCCACGGATAATATGGACCCCGTTCCTCAAGATCGTGAGTGCGTTGCGCATCATACCACCACCACAACATCCGACTAGAGTCCGGAATGGCAAGCCTGGATCTTTCGTGCGATTCGACTTTCCAATGAACTTCATTACAGCTCCGCTGGTAGCAGACCTCTTTCTGCTCGCTATCCTTGCTATTGGTGCGAAGGAAGTAAAAGGCGGCACTCTTGGCGATCAGGGTATCGTGCCGTACGATATTATGCTCTTCTTTCTCTCTCTTGCTTATATCGCCATCTCGGTCGACGCCTCCGGTCTCATCAGATGGCTGGCTTTCAAAGTGCTGCAGAAGGGAGGGAAAGTCGGCCACCGACTTTTCTTCTACCTGTATGCCTTCTTCTTCCTTCTCACAGCTTTCATTGGAAACGACCCGGTTATCCTGTCTGGTACTGCCTTCCTGTCATATATGACGCGCGTATCAAGCAACATCAAGCACCCAAGAGCTTGGATCTTCACGCAGTTCTCTTGTGCAAATATCGCATCGGCAATACTGGTGTCTTCCAACCCTACCAACCTTGTCCTAGCTGGCGCATTTGAGATCACGTTCATCAAGTACACGGCAAATATCATCGTTCCGGTTCTTGTTACAGGAGTCGTGTTGTATCCTTTCTTGCTATACATTATCTTCCATGATGAGTCTCTTATCCCTGCATCCATCAAGATGGAGGATCTTCCCGATGAGCTCAAGGTAAGCGACCAAAAAAAAGGTGTGTGCTATATACGCTGACAAAATGCTCCTCAACAGAACAAGAAGCCAGTCAATCCCAATATTCCTTTCGCCAAAAGCGGGCCAGAAGAGAGCGACGGTGATCCAAACAGTAGTGACGACGAACAAGAGAAGAAGATGTCCCTCGAGGAAGTTCTGAATCCCTTCTTGGATAAGAAAGGCGCGATTTTCGGAGCAGCAATCATGGCAGCTACCCTTATTACCGTCTTAGCGATCAATGCTGCCTCTCAAGGCACGCACGAACGCCCAGTGTTCTGGGTCACGCTACCCGCCGCATTCGTCATGCTCATTTTCGATCTCACAATGGGATGGCTTAGTAGAGCAGAGACGCGGAAGATCGCTCACGAGGGCCGACGAAGAGCAGAGACCGCACTCGCCGAAAGGGAGATAAGGAGGAAGTCTATCACACAGGAGGAAGCAGACGCAATCACCCCCGAATCTGATCAGCACATGAACCAGGACTCTGATGAAAAGTCTCATACCTTGGCTGAGGCCTCCAGTCACATTTTGAGCGGGAGAACACACGAAATGATGAACCTTGAACCTGTGTCACAGGAAGAAAAGAAGTTGGATCCAAGCAAGAAGCCGACACCAACCACTCTAGCGTCGCTCGTCGCAGACACATATCGATGGGCACAGGAGACGTTTCCGACAACCATGACCGTTTTTCATCATCTTCCCTTGGCGCTGGTCCCTTTCGCATTCTGTATGTTCGTACTGGTCCAGGCTCTGGTCACTAAGGGCTGGGTTCCAGTTTTCGCACACGGATGGGATCATTGGGTTGAGAAGACCGGCACAGTTGGTGCAATCGGCGGTATGGGCTTCGTCTCAGTCATATTGTGCAATGTGAGTTCTCGGTATTGTCGCAGAATGCCAATAGCTAACGTTTGAGTAGTTCGCTGGTACCAACATTGGCACTACAATCCTCATTTCTAGGGTAATCCAGGCATGGCAAGAGATTCACCGTCTGAATGGCAATCCGATCTCCGACCGAACCTTTTGGGGCACGATTTACAGCATGGCAATTGGCGTCAATTACGGTGCCTTCAGTCTGGCCTTCAGTGCATCGCTAGCAGGCATGCTTTGGCGCGACATCCTGGGCAGAAAACACATCCATGTCGGCGGTTTGGAATTTGCACGCGTCAACCTGCCTATCATTGCGATTACCATGCTCGTCGGTCTGGTTGTCCTCGTTGGCGAGATTTACATCATGAGGACGGACGCCCCTTACGATGCCCAATGAGCCCAAAAAAGGCGAAGCGGGCCAGTGTACATATGTGGTAAATACGATAAGATTCAAACAGTTTATGTCCGAGAACGAGAGCAATTTTCTTCTTCCGGCTTGCTGAGTCGCGATCGCCATGTCCGATAGTCTAGAATTCTGGGTTCTAGATCAGGCCCACTTTATCCGCTGATCTTCAGCGAATCGCCTCCTTCTCTGGTCTGCCCGAGCATCAATACCTTACTCTACTGCAATCGACTATTACAAAGCTACAACATCTCCGATAGTGCGCGCGCGCCACGGAAGCCTTCAGAGAATATCAAGATACTCAATCGACGTGGAAGACATGCCTTGTCCTGCTTCTTT
Source organism: Alternaria arborescens (assembly GCF_004154835.1). Taxonomy (NCBI): domain Eukaryota; kingdom Fungi; phylum Ascomycota; class Dothideomycetes; order Pleosporales; family Pleosporaceae; genus Alternaria; species Alternaria arborescens. Next base: position 57,308 of record NW_021167891.1, on the reverse strand, counting down.
CATCATCATCTCACCGTACATCATGCCGTCTACATACGATTCCCCGATTAGCTTGTAGCCGCCCTGATCAAGCGGCCGCAATACTACCGGCACCTTGCAACCCAGGAGTATGACGACTTTGTCTCCAGGCTCTATTGTGGAAGAACCGATTCCAAGATATCCTCCACTTGTAGTGAATACGAACCGTTCGAAACAGGCTTGACCAGCGCTATGTTCGAGAGCTGTCCAAAGGGGGTTGAATGATGCAGATGTAGAGTGGTCGTATTGTCCAGCTGCCAGCCCAGTCTCGACAAGATGCTGCAAATCCACCCCAACAAACTTTAGTCCGCGCATGCTGCGCCAGGCTCGTTCAAAGCCTGAAGCACGTGCGTAGAACGGAAGTGGAAGTGGTTGCTGAGGGTCGGTTTCGTACACTGCAGTGCTTGTCCTCAACTCCTGCCAACGTTTTGCGAAGATGGTTTTGAACTCTGTTGGAGGAGCGCTCCAAGAACCCATCCGATTCGTATTGGCAGTAACCGTTCTACACAACGCCTCGAACGCGCCAGCTTCTGTCCCGTAAGCGTTTTCCTTGCATCGTGACTGACGAAGAGAACTGGGCCTTTCAGTCCACCATGGATCACCAGCGACTCCGTCTACGGTGTCCACCACAACTCCCTGGCATCTCAGGACAGTACCTGCTTGAATCCTCTCGCTCGAGATGGTTGCGACTGCGCCAGCGCCCCCCGAAGCGTCAAAGAGAGGCCACTGCGCTTTGTCACCTGTGAAAAGCGAGCAAAGCATGTATTGTGGTTTCGAAGGGCCCCAGTCTGGTAGCCAGGATGGTAAATGGGAATACGTTCTTGGTTGCATTCCTGCCATACATACGACATACAAGTCTTGCTTTTGCTTGATATACTCAGACAAGAAGGTAAACCAAATGTTCTCCGGCTCGGCATCATAGTCAGGTGGGCACAAGTCTATCAGCTCGCGTCCACTGAGCCCGATCTTGGCAAACAAGTGATCTCGTGGGTCGGTTGCTTCGGTCAGCCTGGTCATCTGGAGAGTTGCAAGAGCGGAAAGTGTTTCGCCTTTTTGTAAACGTCGGCGCAGGTTAATGAGGTTTCTTGCAGGATCAAGGACCCTTGGGTTGATATCCACAGCTTTGACTAGAGCGGTAACCCGTTCGTTCTTTGACGGCGTGAATTCCATGAAGATTAGATGATCCGCTGCCTCTAGATCATCTGCCGAAAGACGATGGTTACCACATATAAAGATGACGTTCTGAGCCAGTGCAAACTCCTGTACAATCCATGCTCTTTTCCACCAGTTCCGGGCCATCAAGGCCCTCAAGCCTTCCCAGGTAGAATAATAGCAGGGATGCATGCCTTCGTTCCCGAGCCAAGCTCCAATGTGTTCCTTGCGAGAATGCCTTGCTAGATGTGCAAGAAAGTTCATTGCCAGGTCACTGCCTTCTGCAGCTGGTCCCAGCCATGCCAGAACACTTGTAGCATTGGAAAATATTTGTCGCATGAGCGTTACTTGAATATTGCGCTCAGCCGTATTGGACTGGTTTATACATATTGCGTCGGCCCAAATGCACTGCGGAACCTCGAGGCGAATAGAGCGCAATGCCATGGCCAAGTTCTGGTGGAGAGATGTCTTGTGACCGTCGACATCTACTGACTCAAAGACTTCACCGTTGCTGTCATCGTTGCCTTCCAATTTCGATGCCCAGGTATATGATAACGCCGCGTAAGATTCTTGTGGGGTACACACGTTGCTGTGGAAGATCTGAACTCTGAGTGGCGCTGAAAGCGACGCTGCTGGTAAAAGTGTTAGCAGGCGAAATTCATCATCAGCTAAGGGCCTGTATTCTAGCTGCGAAGACATGATGCCTGTAGGGTATGCGATGTGCTACGAAGAAAGAGGAAAAGAGCGTTGCTTCTCAGCCTACAGCACTGGGAGGCTGGCCTTCAACGGCTAATTGCGTAACATATGCTAACCAATTCGACACAAGATGCTGACTGCATGAACGGTGTACTGGAGCTTGGCTCTCTGTGTAATTGACGCGCGCGAATCGCTTAGACGATGGACCATCGACGATCAATGAGACGTATCTATATGTGCATGTGACAAGTTGTCGTGTGACTGTGGCTTGCCATGGTATCCCAACTACGCAGCAACGTGTGCCTTGAAACGCACAGAATCAGGTAGCCATGCTGGAAGGCTGAGAAAGCCAAGGAAGGATACCAAAAGTGGAGACGAAGGATCTCTAAAGTACGCTGACGATATTATAGGAAGCCCGGAGCCTACGGTACTTGATCATATATTTTGGCAATCATACTCTCTTCACGTTTGGTAATTGGAAAGAGAGAGTACCAGACACCGAGAAGGCGGGGCGGCGGCTGGAAGAGGAACGCGAACGGATCGATGGAAGGCTGAAAAGGAAGGCTAATGAAGCTGCCTCTTCGGGAACCCAGCCGAGGCAAAGGTGACACGGACCGCATCTTGGCTTTCATAGGGTCTAACAAAGCTGATGATAGAAGCGCAGCGACACCAAAACGGGGTGGAAATCGGTAACACGCCTTTTACCTACTAGCAACGAAAGTAACTCCTGCGCAACGCCAGAAAGCTCGGTCCACTTTCGTGATGCCAGTGATTGCGTATCACTAGCGCGAACGAGCGTTCGCGCTACCCCACCCACACTGTCCCTAATGTTTTCTACACAGCCATATTTAGTACCTCGTCGTCTGCATACAAACGAAAAAGATGGGGAACGCGGCCTGGCTCAGTGAAAACAAGCGCACACTCGAGGCCGCGGAGACGGACCTTGACAGGTCAGTGACGAGAACCTTGACACAGTGCTTGACTACTGCTTGCAACTTTTACGTTTCTCACAAAAGAGATGTCGGTTCAAACAAAGTAAGTCTTGTAGTCCTGAAATGACTGCGCGAGAAACGATAGCTAACCACCAACGCAGGCTTGATCGATCGAAAGAAAAAGTCGCGAATCTGGCGATCAGGCGAAGAGATGCGGGCAGCGAGTGTGACCAGCTCAGCTGCTTCGTCGCTAAGAAGCTATGTCGTACCTTCGCCGACAAGTCTTACGTCACCCTACCGCGCGAGCTCCGCGAGATGGTCTACGACTACGTCTGAAATTGGGTCATGCTCTACCTCACCCTCGACGATGTGACTCTGTACGGAAACGGTTCGGACGATTCACTTGAGCCTCCTCCATCCTCACAGAATAGCCATCAGCAACGCAAGGGGACCAAATCCGTGCCTTGGGCCATACCTTGCACGCAAGATACCTGTCGTTGCTTCGATTGGTGAGAGCGATCGCATGCAGTAGTTAATAAGTGCTCACGGAAGATGCCAAAGTAAGTGTGCTTGCTTGGGACATTGAAGCGCTCGAAGAATATGATGTCTCGGACTAGTACACGCTCTCATTGGTCGACTGGCAGAAAAAGTGGATTTGGAAGGTGAAGAAAGACCACCGCCGCAAGGGCTACGTCTCAATTCATGATGATCTTAGGAAATTCCCTAGTGGCTTCTCATATTACGAAGACTTGACAGACGATGCAGAAAAGGCTGCAGAACGAGAAGAGTAGGAAGACGACCAGGACAAGGTGTTTTTGGAAGCTCTGGCGGGCTTAGAGGGTCCAACCAGGACCGTTCCCGTGTCCTATCCCTTTTCCGGTTTACAACACTGATGCAGAGGACGTTCTCTGATATCCTCGCGAATATTTTACATCAGAGCCTCGGACACGTCTACGCCGACGACAGTACTCAAGAAACCTGAGCACGAACTCCAATATCTCTATGTTAGAAAAGACAGGAGGTTGCGTGGTGGTGCTCCAAGGATTAGCAGCAATAGTGTTCGAGGTCATATAACACTCGGTGGCTATGACTTGCTTCAATAGTCCCGTAATATACACGGAAAATACTTGCACGGCATCTTCATCCCTCATGCAAATAGTGACGCAACTTCTCGTGCAATTCCAGTGACTATGAAAGGTAATAATACGACAAACTTGAGTTGACAGTCACAGCGTCGTAAGATCCCGAGATGAGTCAAGAAAATACTAGTGCTCTTCGGTATTAATCGATCGATGAGGCAGAACCTTTATTGAACTGGATGTTCGAAGAGAATCACTTCAGCTTAAATATAGATCAAGCCGCCGATCCTAACTACCCATCCCTATCATACACACACAAAATACCTCTCCTGCAATACGTCGTGCAACCTCCCAAACACACCCCCACGCCATTCTTTGAAATCCTCCCATTCCTCCTTTGGCATGCACTTCGCCATCATGTTCAACCACCCACCCACAATTAAATCCGCATAGTTCGCCTTTTCGCCCTCCAAAAAGGGCCCCCCCTCATTTACCACAAAGAAGTCTGCTAGTGACTTCAGCGCCGCCTTGAACGCCACCTTGAGCTGTTCCCTAGCCTCGCCCTGAACGCTTACACTATCCCAAGACTCCAAATGCGCTCGCTTACACATTTGCGCCTTTACGGCCTCTGCAGTCTCAGGATTAAACGGCATATACTGCGAGACAAGGATGACATGCGCAGAAAACGTCGCATCAACATGCGTGTTGAACTTTGCATACGCCTCATTCTTCGCACCCTCGTTTAGCGTCAGAGGCGCAAAGAACATGGTATCTTTATTCGGGCTCTCATAATCCAGTCCTGTGCCCTTGGAGTCCTTCGGAAAGAGACAGCCGCCAGAATCTGGAAACGTGTCTTCGAGGTAGTTTGCAATGTCGAAACTGTCCCCAATGGTCTTGTTGGAGGAAGGGTCTTGTAGCATGGGTAGGGTGTGGTAGTCTGAGCCATCGTCCAACTTGCGTGTGGCTGGACAATTAAGCCCCTTGCGGACGGTGGTGATGTCCAATAAGTCGACCCATGTTGTTTTAAAGGGAACTTTCTTGAAGCTAAGGGCTAGACGGGCTTTGGAGGGATTGGGTGCGTAAGAGCGAGGTTGTATTGGTGAGGAGATGTCATAGAAGACGAGGGGCTTTGAGTCTGTCATTTTGAAGGCGGAAGTAGTGAGTGAATCCGTAATGTTGGCTTGTTCTAAAAACGAGCGAGCGGAACAATGAGTGTGAGCCTGAAAGTCGTGGTAATTGCAGCGAAACCATCGTGGCTAATGTACATTTATGTATGTAAGATATCAAGAGCTTGGCGCGTTGAGGGGCGAGGCTAAGATTTGGGATTGGTAGCGACTTGGGGTTGCGCTTGCTGCTGCGTTTTGCCAAATCAGTCTAGAGGTGTATGAGCCATTCTGACGCATATTGCTTTTTGCAGCCAGCCAGTAGTCGTGGCATCGAGTTGATGGAAGATAAACATGGCCCCCTGTGGAAACGACGTGACTACTAGCGGAGAATTTATTCGCAAACCCGGAACCTCAGATTATTTGTGTTGTGCTGGTAGCTCTTAACGTGTGCAGAGAGTAGAGCGCACAGGCCATACGCTAGAGGTCAGTGGGGAAGGAAGGACGTCGCTGTTACTCGGACACCTCACGCGTCAAATCTCTTCTTCGCAAGGCTTCACGCGTCTGTATTCGACGGGTTTTATGTTTCAGTGAACAAATATCCGTTCATGGTCGTTTGCACCGCGTGTAATAGAGGCTGTTTGCAAGGCAGACCAAGTTCACGCGTGTAACGATGACTAACACAGCTATTGGACAGACTCGGCACCGGTCTCGTCCTAGTCTTGTCCTCGTCATAGGTCAACGGACTGCTCACACGCGCGATGAATCTAGCATTCCATACGGGTGCAATGCATCAAGCGAGGGTATATATGTCGGCGCCTTCTGACCAGCGGCATACTAGAAGATCAAATGCACAATGTCAGCTACACAGCGCGTAGATGCTCTCGACTTCCTGGACGTCGCGCACGATGACGAGCTTCCGGGCTACGGTGAGGCTGAGACGGCTCCAGCCTACGATGACGGCGCATACGACGGGCCCCTTGTTACCTACCATCTTCGCCAGTATGACCGCAAGATACAGATGCTCGCTGCCTACAATGGGCCGCTCGCCTCCTCGTACAGAATCACAACGAACAGCTTCCGCGTCTTCTCGAAGAAGCCGGAGATGGAGGTGCTGCATACGTCGCAGGATATGCGCCAGCGCAATATAGCTGCTCTTTCGTATGACAACGACGGAGGGTTCCCCTGGCGGCCGCGCGCGCATTTTGATTATGCTTCGGAGGACGGGTTGCGTACAAAGTACAAGATGGAGTCGCTGAACTTTGAAGACTGGAGTCTCACGGTTGGAGACAAGACATACGTCTGGGTACTCGAGATGCGACCGATCGCATTGGGTGTGTACGAGAGAGGCTCTAGCAAGGTCATTGCGCGCTTTACGTTTTCAGACAAAGGTGTGCTGGCACTCAGAGGCGCCGAGGTCGGTGAGATGACTGTGTTTCGCGATGGACTGACACTGGCGCCGGGTGGGATTGACAAAGTCATCTGTGGCACCATGGTTGTCCTCACCTTCTTCAAAAGAATGGGCAGGAACTATACGAACCCGAGGATGGATGGGTTGGCGAGAGTAGGTTCTGTGACAGGAGGCACGCCGCTGCCGTCGTTGCATAGGGGCTCGACAGCAGGCTATTCAACCGTGGGCAACTGGGCAGGATAATATATGTAGTTGGTGATTGGGCACAACGAAGACATATCGCGAGACGTGAAACATGCAAAAGTTCACATTGCTATGCTTATGCCACGTGTGGAAGGGCCGAGAAGGTACCTAAAGACTAGAAGGTTGTCGATCCGGGGCATCGTCTACCAGGCGGGTGGTTTGGGTGTCATGAGACTGACTAGAGAGGCGACTTGACAGCGCACTACTCGAGACAGCGGCGCGGACCGTTTGAACGACTGTTAGCAAGCACCTAGCAGCCGTTGAGAAGTTGGTGTTGCAAACGTCTTTCTTTTTTTTATTTTGGTCATGCAAGTGCATGCTAGTCTTGCCCCGGCGGCAAGACAGGACACAAGGCCGACTAGGGTGAAAGTCTGGATCGCAGCGGATCCAGTTAATCTGCCGATCAAAAGAGCAAGTGGAGACGAGGCCCGTTCAAGACGACAAGGCCATCCCCGCTTGCCAAGTGGCCTGAACTCGTGTTTGCTGGTGGAGAGCGAGCCGGACAAGACGCACACAACACGCTTGGTGCTGCAGCGCAACAAAATGAGGACAGGTGTGGCTCGTCGGCATTGCGCGGTCAGATTGCACTCTCTTCTCGGCCAGGTAATTTGTTCAGTCCATGCCGCGGAATGCTGGCAAGGCGTGGCGAACCCAAGGCAGCGCGCGAGCCTAGAGCTGTCAGCCCATGTTCAGCGGTCGACAGCTCTAACCCAAAGGGAACTCATGCCAATCTCTCCCCGGGAGGTCCGCCCTCCATCCTTTTCCATCACAGTGGACGCGACGTGCGCGCTGAGTCTCTTGCTACTCATCCGCACCTTAGTCCGCCCGCCAGAGCACACCGGCTCGTCCTCTCTTTTCGCGCACGCAAGAATCGTACGGTACCTGCTGCCAAAAGCAAAATATACCCTGTAGAACCTAAAGCCGAACCTGTCTTACTGCTTCGGGCGTAGTACCCTCTGCCGTGCTTTCACTCCACCTCGCCTGCCCTCTGCGACTCGCACCCCAGATTGCATCGAGATCTGCCTCTGATCGTCCACAACACCCAAGCGAAAACTCCGTCGCCGCCGCCGCCCACTGCGAGGAATGGGATACGCACATCCTACACACTCCACCGACAACTCCCGTCGTTCGCGTCTGTCAGCTCGCTGGTACCGCTAGGATAGCTGACTGAGATCCGCCCCGACTGCGCTTTCTCTCGCTTTCTCCGGGCTGCGTTGCTCCCCTCAACAGCACGTCCGACGTGTAGCCTGCGACGCCTCGCAGGGTTATGGTCAAGATGCGGATTCCCATCCGTGAGCAGTTGGGATGTCTGGTTCTGCTGGCTTCCATGATAGGCCTGGCTGTGATAGCTGTCGCAACATGGGTACCTACCAACGCTGTGTATTCCTCCGTACCAATGCTAACTCTGCCAGCTCACCAACCACAACTTTGTCTTGAATATACGGTAAATCTTGCCGTTTCACACCACCGACGTGCCCTACTAATCCTCCGCTTAGGTCCACTCGTCTCACGCTGACAGCCTCTCTCAAAGCCGCCCAACTGTCGTCGAACCTGGCTCTCATGCAAATCCTCACTCAACAGGCTGCCAACCGTCTCTCTCCACAGTCTGCCCTCAACCGATACTACGGTGGAAATTTATCGGATGAAAACTGGTCCCGGGTCGAGGAGGACTATGATGCCATCTTCTCCGGTGACATGCGGACCCGTGTGGCTATCCAAGCCCAGATATACCCCTTCAACTCCTCCGAGCGCTCTATATTCAGTCGGACTGCATACAGCATGATGGACGTTGTGCTGCCCATACTCAAGCCCGACGGACAGAATGCAACACTAGGTGACACCGAGTACGGTTTCATCCCAGAGCTCTATCCCAAGTTCACTATAGAGACCATACCATACAATGACACTGTCAACACGTACAAGGCACACTACGAAGGCAGAACTATCGACAACACCAGCTACCTCTTTTCCGGCCCATACCGCGTCAACGAAACACTCAGCCTAGTGTCAATTACCACTCCCATCATCAATAACACGTCCAACATTGATACCCTTGGATGGCTGACGGCTGTCTTGGATGCATCGCTCATCACCAATGTTGTCAACGCCATGGAGGGCCTCGACGAGAGCGGTCTTACCCTGCTTTTCGGCCCGAACAATGCCACCAATGCTTTCCCTGTCGAGTACCTGTACGATGCTGCAAACCCTAGCGCTCCCGAGGACGTACAGGTGCGCTATCTTGCCCCGCCAACGCAGCGATCAAAAGTGCAGAGGCATGGCCAATACGATACTGCTCTCGATCCACCGCCATTCTCCTGGACCAAGTATCCCGCTATACGCAAGGGCTTCACCAAGCCCACTGGCGCCACCAACAACGCTGGAAGCATCATCTCTACCAGCAACGAGGATGGCGACAATGTTGCTGTTGGATACGCTGTCATCAATAGTCCTATGGTCGACTGGATGGTTGTGGTAGAGCAAACCCATGATGAAGTCTGGGGACCCATCTACCACCTACGCAACGTCATCATCGCATGTGTGTTCGGCACACTGGGTGCCATGTTACTCCTCACATTTCCTGTAGCACATTTCTCCAGCCAGCCGATCCGAAGACTCCGAGACGCGACCAAGAAAACCGTAGCGCCCCACATGTTCGAGGACGATGATTTCAGCTCGCAAAACGATGGTCCCAATGACAGTTCGGAAGACGGGGCTCTTGCCCGTAAAGAAGGCTTCTTTGGCCAGATCGTTCATTATCGGAGGAATGCAAAACTCAACCGTGCAGAGAAGAAAGAAGCAGCGAGGCGGAGGCAGTTCCGCATCCCAGGCAAGGTCAAGGACCGCAAGCACTTCATCCACGACGAACTCACCGACTTAACGACCACCTTCAACGAGATGACGGACGAGCTGATGATGCAGTACGAAAAATTGGAGGAGAGGGTGGCACAAAGAACGGCCGAGCTCGAACAGAGCAAAAAGGCGGCTGAAGCGGCCAACGAAAGCAAGACCTTGTTCATCGCAAACATCTCGCACGAGTTGAAGACGCCTCTGAACGGTATATTGGGCATGTGCGCTGTGTGCATGTCAGAAGACGACCCAATCAAGTTAAGACGATCATTAGGCATCATCTACAAGAGCGGAGACTTGCTACTCAACCTACTCACAGATCTCTTGACGTTCAGCAAAAATCAGGTTGGTCAGCAACTAAGTCTAGATGAGAAGGAATTCCGGTTACGCGATATCAGCTCCCAAGTCTTGGCTATTTTCGAAAAGCAGGCAAGGGAGGGCGGTATCAAGCTCGCCGTCGAATTCGAGGGACCGTATGAGAACAATCTGGACGACAACGGACGACCCAACGAACTACGCGATCTTGGACCTTTCGGACTAGGCCGTCTCAAGGACATGGTCTTGTACGGTGACCAACATCGGATACTCCAAGTCGTTATCAACTTGGTATCGAACAGTCTCAAGTTCACTCCACAAGGCGGTTCTGTTACGCTTACCATCCGTTGCCCTGGAGAGGCCCACATGTCTGACAGTCGCAAAGCCTCCCTACAATCACGACAAAGCTCCACACGCAACTCAAAAACTCGCATGAGAGCCTCTGCGTCTGAGGTAGGATCCGTTTCAGTTGCCACACCACCAGACCACAACTACGGCACTGCCAATGTCATCAACGTCATGGGCAAAGGAGACGCGTTCGCCCGCTACATGGCACAAGAGCGAGCTGCGACACCACCGCCCGGAAGATGGTTATCTTTCGAATTTGAGGTGGAAGATACTGGTCCAGGTATACCTGACAATCTACACTCCAAGATCTTCGAGCCTTTTGTTCAAGGTGATCTGGGGCTTAGCAAGAAGTTTGGAGGCACGGGCCTTGGTCTGAGTATCTGTTCGCAACTTGCTGGTTTGATGAAGGGTACGATTGGTCTCAAGAGTGAGGTCGGACACGGAAGTGTGTTTACCATGGTAATACCGTTGAAGCATCTCACCAGTCGGGCCGACAGTACAGCAAGCTCAAGAAACGTGAACCTGGAAACCGGGACACCGCGCCGGAGTCTGTCGATCGACGAGCCGCAGCGAGGCCGCTCACATGATGACGCGCTTTCGGCCCGCTCGATACAATCCGCTACAAGTGGTCCGATCGTCGCTGGGAACACCGTTGCTACTGCTCCACAAGGGCCGGTGGCATTCGACACCGACAACCAACCCCGTCTTGTTGGTCTCAGTCAGCCTTTCTTCGCTTCGAACGCGCCACTAGAGTCGCCAAACTCGCAAGTCGCGGCTATGAAGCGGGTGGAAGCCGAAGCAACAAAACGAGGAGACAAGGTCAAGGTGCTCGTCGCTGAGGACAACAAGACTAATCAAGAGGTCGTACTGCGCATGTTGAAGCTGGAAGATGTGTACGATGTGACTGTCGCGAAGGACGGCCAGGAAGCACTTGACAAGGTCATGGAGAGTATGGAACGTCAAGCTCCATACAATCTCATCTTCATGGACGTCCAAATGCCCAACCTGGATGGTCTGCAATCAACGCGACTCATCAGACAGTCCGGCTTCTCAGCTCCCATCGTCGCTCTGACAGCGTACGCGGAGGAGAGCAATGTGAAGGTGTGTAACCCATGATCTCATTCCGACTACCCAGATGCTAACATGTCACAGGAATGCCTCGACTCAGGCATGGACTTCTTCCTCTCGAAACCGATTCGCCGGCCCGCCCTCAAACACGTCCTCAAAACATACTGCCCCACGATTCCGGAAGAGGATTCGGATACAACGCCGCCTGGTTCCGCGAAACTGGCCCCCAAAACAAACGGTGCAGTGGTAGTCCCAGCTCCTGGAGCGAACACCACAGCACCTTTTACCATTGTATCTGGCACGGGCACAGGCGAGAATCGTCGTGCGGATGAATCGCCTGCTGTATCGCCTATGACTTCGCCGCCCGCTGCATAGCGACAGTGACATCTGCCGTCTCCACAACGCTTTTTGATCTTTCCCAACTCTGTCTACGAAGTTCTTTGTTAATGTCCTACGCACGATACCACCTAATCGCTACTTTTCTAATCCTGTCTTTTGATACAACAGTTTTCTGTTTCTAACTTTTATTCCTGTTTTTGCAAAGCAGCAACTGTACATAGCAAGCATGGCGCTGGTGGGACATGGAAGTTCAGCTTCCCTTTTTCTTTTATCTCTTTTTGAATCACAAAACATTTGGGTGCGCGTTTTGGCGTCTTCTTCCTCTCGATCTTGAATCTAGGAGGCTTCGGTATCTGGGTCATCTTGGGGGGGGAATGTTTTCTTGGTGTTGATGTTAGAGAAGATGGGATGTCTTCGGGGAATTTTCATCACTAAGCAACAAAATATCTAGGAAGGAACTGGGATGAATCAACTGATCTTGCAGTGCTGTCTTGGCTGCTGCGTACCAAACAAGTTGTGTCTTTCTTCGTCTCCCTGCTGTGATCTACCCAACCCTGCCTTCCCTTCCCTCCCAAGGTTTCTCTACCTCCATCAACCTAAAATAATTAAAAAAAAAAACAAAAGAAAAAAAGTCGAGCAAAAGTTTAAAAACATACAACAGCGGGGATTCGCTAGTGGTCACCCACCTAACTACTAATCCGCCGGTACACTGCTTGTATATGGCTGAGCGGACGGGAAGCCTAATTCTCAGTGTCCTATGGTCGTATGTGAAAAAATGCAGAGCTTTGTCCAATATATTTTCGGGGTAAACGGATCGATGGAGACGAACGGAATCTTTGGGACAGATCTTGCTTGTATCATGTGTAGGGTATCATTTTTGGGACAGTGAGTGACAGGTTGACGGTCTGGAGTACTGCACAAACCGAGCAACAGCCCAACTGCCCTCTTCGACGGGCTGACCAGTCGATAATCATCCAAGTTTCCTACTCGAGGACAATATCCTCACGCAAAAGACCCATCTTCAGCGCCTCACCATGCATGACCCCATACACAAACGACTCTCCTACAAGACGATAATGACCATTGGGCAAAGGCCGCAACACAAAAGGAAGACCACCACGGTACAACACCCAGACCTCATCACCTACACGCAACGATCTCGCTCCAGTGCCCATGAAGCCTCGGCGTGTCTTGAAGAGTCTCCGCTGCCGCCCTCCACTCTGATCAAGCTCGTGTTGCAGCTGTGCGAGCCCGATTGGCGAGTACGTGCCATTGAACATACTCTCCACGACTGTAGTCAAGCGCTTAGTATACGAGCTCAGTTTGTATTGTGAGTCTGGAGGTTCAAGCTCGAAGAGCTTGCGCCAATTAGGATATATGAAATCTGATAGTGGAGAATGATGGGGTTGGAATTCATCAGCGCTGGACCATGGTGTCAAGCGATGTCTGATTTGGAGGTTGAGAATGTAGTCGATGAACAGCAAGCCCGTTTCCGGTGGAGATGGGTATGTGTGGTTGTAGATGTCGGTAGTCAGTGTCCGCCATAGTACCTCGACACGCGATGGTGTCTTGCCAGTTGCACCGGGGTCTGGATAAGGAGAGTCGAGAGAAAGAGCTAGATTCACGATGCTTGCCCATCCTGCAGAAGGGTCTTCTGATTCGTCGATAAGTAGTGAAGTCTGATCAATATGGTCTAGTTGTATCCCTTGGACCCAAAGTAATCCCTTCCTCATGTTTGTTACAGCTGGACGCCAATGGCGGCTACCAGCAGCTGCCCAGTGTGCGGGACCACGGTAGCGGAGCGGATATGGTTGGAGCGATACACTAAGGTCAGGCACCCAGGACGGTAGATTGGATATCTGTCTTTGTGAAGCGTCTTCCACGTGCGATAGCCAGGAAAGATTCTTATAGGAAGACATAAGAACGGTTGCGGTTTCGGTGTAGACTTCTTGCACACTGAGATTATAGTCTGGGATAAGCGCATTTGGCTGCGTACGGAAGGGTGATAGGCTCTTATTGGCAAGGCCGAGGAAAGCATAGACCTTGTCCCTTGGGTCTGAGGATTCGGCAAAGCGATGCTTGTCTAGGAGGTTTCGAAGAGATGAGTGGCTGACCACTTGGCCGTTCGTCTCGGCCAACAACGATGCAGTCAGTCGAGTGGAGTTAAGATTCAGAGGGCTGATTCCGACTTCAAGTTTCGACTTGAGGACTTGCCTATAGATACCGGGCTGTTTCCGCAACTCTTTCACGTGCCTCAGCTTCTCTGAACGCAGATGATGATACCATCGCGTAATCTTGACAAAAGATAGTGTTTTGGCTAGAAGTTCCCAGGGAAATACCTTGCTACCACAAACCACCAGGGCTGTCTTGCCAAGCGCGATTTCTTGAATGACCTGGAGGAGTCAGCTATACGTCGTACAGGTATACGCTTGTTGCGGGCTTACCCAAGCCCTCTTGAACCATGGGCGATTAATTAGGACTATGAAACCTAGCCAGTTATAGAAGGTGAGTCTAGTAGCAACGACCAACGGACTCTCTTCTGGATTATAAAATGAGGTGTATGGCACTAGCGGCCATTTTCCCTCAGGAGTCGCCGATATCCTCTGCATCGTGGTAAGAGCGTCCTGTGTGTATTGGTCCTCTTTGCCTAACCAGACTACAACACCATCTGCTTTTTTGAAGACGTCGGCCATGCTGGCAACTTGCGCATTTCTTTCTTCAATGTTTGTCTGGTTCACACACAAAAAGTCTATCCAGTAGTAGGTGGGTGTTTTCGGCATGTGCGGCATGTTGACTGCATTGCTGAGCATGAGGAGTGCATCCCGAAGATTGCTATTGACCTTGATAAGGCGATCATCGCAGATGATGGTGTGTTGACGGGCCGAGTTCACTCTTGTAGTCAACAGAGACTTTGGACCCGTCCCTCCATGTGTTGATGTTGGTGGAATAGAGGTACGCGAACTTCCCCATGTGTAAGACAGGGCTTTAAAGAAAGGTGCGTCTTCCAGCTCAGTCGTCTTCAGGGAACAACGTATGACGCCATTGCTTGCAGTTGGTAAGAGCTCCAACAGACGTATGCAAGTGGGCGAAGGTAGACTTTGATATTGGTAGCGTTTGAGGTTGTAGGCTATAGGCAGCTTCGCAGTCTGAGTAACGCGAGCATAGCGTACGAGTCTGCGCAGCCTCATGAGTGGATCGAGTAGCTTCAGAGTGCATTGCGCATTGGTGCGTCACTAGAGGTCAGTGCGGGTGGGGTTGCAAGGTGGGGAGCGACGAACGTCATTCGCCAGTTTGCGTCCATGATCACTCAGCTTCAACCAGCAGGCACCATGATGCATGTGATTTCATGATTCGCTACTGACTGCAGAGGTCGTCAGAAGTTGCTACATGGTAGATAAGAGGTCTTGCAACACGTCGAGGCTGCTGCGAATTCGGTGAGAAGAACCCACGCGGATGACGCGAATTCATTCCATGTCTGCTTCAGTTTCAAAGCTAGGGGCATCTTCTTGCTTCGAGTTTATTTTGTGAAGCTTGAGTTGCGGCTTCATCGCAGCTTCCTGTGTTGACGGAGCTGGCTTGTTCTAGTGGCATTCACATGCCAGGTCAACAGAATATACACCTTTGCAGACAGCCAATCATACAAAAATGCTCAAGACTCAGCATCAGCGACACACAATAGCAAATCCAGGCATCATGGCGGCATCTTGGAAACTCGAAGTCGAGATCAATTACATGCTTTCTGCACGTGCTTTCCGCATTCAACGTTCTCGTACCTCCTCCGTAGTCTTGACGTTTCAGGTCAACCAGGGTAGAGGAGCCACCGTCAGAACATCGGCATCATCTTTGCAGGCGAACGATGCCGGCACCAGACCTGCCAAAAGCAGTCGTCGGAAGTCCGCGGTCCTAACCATGCAAGACACAAAACAGCCTTACGATCCCTACCAGGCCGGAGCTGGTACTATAAATCTAACAAGCTATATGTGATAATAACCGTAGAGGACACGGCAATATTGCGCAGACAACGGAGCATGGTTACTCTCCGTGTCCCAAGGATTATATAAACTTTGTCTTGTGACGATCCAAGAATAGACCGCATGTGTTGGGATTGTGACGCTCAAGGATATCGACATGCTGCTCGTTTTTGGTGCTGATGAAAGGTATCAACTTCATCTGGGCATACGTAGTGGTATTGCGCAAGTATGTCTCAATTGCTGGCATACTTCGATTGGCTGCAGTGGTGTTCTAGTATCAATGCGTTGCGTTGCGGTGACCGTTCAAGGAGAGCTTGAAATCTTGTATGGAACCTGTTGGGCCTGCCCCGTCATGGTCCGACATCACTGGTCAATTGCTGGTGGGGACGTTTCAGCGACCGGTGAAGTCAAATGCGCAGCACCATATATTGGTAATGTTGCTCGGAATGTATTGCTGTATGCTGGCAATGCGCGACCAGCCAGCGCAATCACGACGGAAACGGGAATCGCGGGGAGAGACGGGCAGGATGCGACATCGATGACCAACACACATGATAGCAAGTTTGATCGTATGTGCACTAGTGGACGGGACACAACCGCGGCGCGAGACTCGCCTGAATGGGCCCGATGCCGATGCCAGCGGGTGCTTGATTTTGACAGGCCGGTAACACTCGCACTGACGACTCAAAAGAGCATCGAACCCGTCATGTTTTCCTGGTTGGGCGCTACCAACGTGGTCTGATTCCGCCACTCCCGCTGTCAGTAACGTAGCTGTCAAAATGCCGTCCTTCATCGCTTCTGCTGGCACCCGCATGTAATACAACGGCAGCCCACGTTCCTGGACCGTCTGCTGTATGACTCTTGCATCGACTAGGGCGGAAAAGCTTGCTATAAGGGTAGGTTGCTGCTGTGAGACTCCAGCCCTGTCACTCAAGTGGGAATAAACGCGTTCGTATGACCCCAAAAGCGGATATGTGCATGCTGTCTAATAGACTCAACAGTGTATAGGTCATGTATGTCGTGCTCAAATGAATTCCATCCTTTGTCCGCGGTGAAGAATGCCGATGCGCAATGTCACATTGTGGTTTCGTTATTGAGCCTCTTGGCCGCTCGTGCATATAGCACATGTGATTACACATCCACTCACTTCTTGCAGGATGCTGCCTTCGCAGCTCTAGACCAGGAATGTCCAGAAGCTTGGGTAGACAAACTCATCTTCAAAGATGCGCCTGACTTGCTCCAGTACGAATGACTCTACCTTCCCAACGTTCTTGAGGACCTGTTTACCACTGCCTTGCCCTCCTATTTCGCTTTCGACTTTGATGTGCTCCAACAGCCCTCCGATCTTAGGTCGTTGCACAGGACGTGGGTTTTGACCTTGTGCGTCTGTCTGAAGACCGTTGAAACCATTCTCTCCGCCGACCAGAGCATCTGCGTCTTCCGGTGACAGGAAGCAAAAGTGTGCTCTCTTCTTGATATATGCCAAGATCGCAACACCATCGAAGGTGAGTCCGGTGATGTTCAACTTGAGAGGAATGCCGACAAAGCTTGGCATGGGGTAGTCCAAAAGGATCTCTGCAGTCAAAGACATTTTGATGTCGCCAGAGTACTGCACATGGGTCACAACCTGTATATCATCAGGGCTCTTCTCACGCATGCGGTGAGGAGATGCGGATGGTGTCCGCCCGAAGCTGTGCTGAGAGTGACTGTCATCTGATCCGGCAAAGGACTGTTTCTTCCCATCGTCCTGTTGGTGCCTGGAAGAGGGTCTTGAGCTGGGATCTGGATGGGATTGTGGCGTGAGGGTTAGCGAGTTCATGGACGCGGCGTTCCGCAGACGCATATTTGTTGGCGTACTCGGCCGGCCGTGACGGTCGTCGAGCCAATTATGCAACTGGGCGCCAGCTACAGCGGCCAGAGGCGTCGTAGCACCAGAGAGGCCTGCACTTAGAGGCAGATGGAAGTAGTTCATGTTGGAGGTGCCACCAGGTATGCCTGGAGTGAGAGCTCCATGAAAGAATGGGCTGCCTAGCTCGTGGGGAGCCAATGATGAGCGCTTGGTGGATGGTCTAGCAAGAGGTTGAAAGGGGCGTAATCTATTCTGATTGGGAGTGTTTTCCTCCAAGTCTGCTTCTCGGCCTCGTTCCCTGGAATGACTATTCCTTGGTGAATGACTAGGTGGGTTGCTAGAATCGCGTGACTTGGCGTCATGCTCGGTGTCGTCTTCCCCCAGGTCGTCCCCTTGTTCGTCTGGATAGTCCTCATCATCTTCGTAAAAATCCGGCAGTGGGTCGCATATGTCTTTAATCTCAATCTCCGGGGGTACGCTGCCGAAGTCGAAGGAATGCACGTGAACTGAGCGAATGAATCGTGGCAGCGTCACCTGCTGGAACCGGTCGTGGATGAAGGCGCGTATCTTCTCTGCACGCGCGGAGCCTTCTGCACCGCCCGTGATGGTGTCCCAGTTGATGTCAATCGACATGGCTGGAGATTGATGGTTGGGGCTGACGAAAGAAAGTCGCGGCTACCAACACCGAATGAGGAAGCGACCACCGCGGGCCGAGCGCACAAACGATGACGCCGAGCCGCGAACCACTTATCATCCTGACCACGAAGTCATCGCTTGCGCACCTCATTTCTTCACGAAACGACCAAATGTGATGAGCTATTCACGTCTGCATTAGAACCCTGCCTTCCGTGTAGCCCCGTGCCGACTAGACTCAACGATGGGTAGTGAGACCCGCTCGCGGTGGTGTACCAAGTTAGTACAGGTATGACTTAACTCGAAAGCAGGTCGTCTAATTGATGACCCGAAAGGAGCCGCTCTGCGTTTCTGCACGTGCTATTACAAGCGTCTCTGTGCCGCAGATCGCCCATGTGATGTTTCGAGGAAACAAGAGCAAGGGATGGTGCGGTAGTTGCAGGGGTCCGCACCGGTAGGCGTCTTGCCTCTGCCTGGGGTAACAAATGAGCATGAAGATATCAACTACAGCACACCATGTTTTCAAAGACTGCCATCTAAGCTCGGTCGCACTAGCTCTTAACAGTGTGACAAGGAAACTTGAAAGAGCCAGGGAGGGTCGATGCACAATCACACGCATGACCGAGGGCGCTGGCACTACTACCGCGTCTATGTGGCTCAGTTTTCAGTTGAACCGTCAAGGCAGTCAGGCTGAATGCCTTCTAGAAGACGCGTTACCCGGTTGGCTGCAGATGATCAGTGCGGAGCTTGACGCATATCAGGTGCCCATTTATAACAGTCTCGGTTATTTGGCGATCGGGGTACATATTGGCGCAGGCCGCGGCTTTGCTGTTGGCTACATGAAAGCGCTGCATGCACTCGGTATTAGTGTATGAAAGAGATTTGGTTATTGCGATGGTGGCTGAGTTGGGCGTGGTTAGACGAACGCATCTAAGCTGACGAGGCGTTGAACATGCCACGGCCCGTCCCTCAGCATGATCGGAGGTGTAGTAAGACGGCCATATCTCCTCGAGCGTTATACGACAACGCCCCTGTTCCCAGGTTGAGTATTAGGCCCGGTGCACATGCTAGCATGTACTGCATGACAAGACTGGAGCTTGACTGATGGCGTCCTATCATGAGGCGTGAACGGACGGTGCCTTGACCATGTACTCTCGTTTACCTGGTTGTTAGTGCGAGGCTGATATACAAGGGAGTCAGGCCCCAATATACATGGCGGATTGGCGGCTCGCTTGATTGGCCTGACTCACAGAGGTGGTTCGAGAGCTACGTGAACTGTGATTGATGGCATCGCGGAGGCCGTAAGCCCAGGGCGATTGGCGAAAAACGGCATTGCATATGGGTCCTCATGCGTGATACTGTACCGCAGATCAGCGCAGATTGATTGGCCATGGGAATGGTCTTGTTCGGCGCGGAGGTCGCGCAATACAACAATGAGCTCAACGGATGAATTATGGTGATCCGAGAGGGGACGACATGTCCGTCTCGGGTGCGTAGAGATTGATTGACTCGCTCGTATACTGGACATTGTCCCTCATGCCAACGTTGCGAAGCGCTAGAGACGGCAGACAGAAATATAGTGATAGCAATGACAAGATAAGAAGAGAGAAGGCATGTGGTTCGCCGTCGGCGCATTGCGCGACATGATTATGAGAACGTGGTATCCATGTAGTAAGTAAGAAAATGTCTCGCAACGCGGGCCTGTATCCAAAACGCCGGACGTGCAGTGCCCAAGGTCCAATTAAGACGCAATGCCTAAGAAGGCCAATACTTTTTGAAATCCGTGACGCCATGAAATGCAGGCTTGGGGCCAGAGGCTCAATGGGGAGCTGGTGGTGTATCAGGGTATGGCAGAAGTCGCGCAATGGGGAGCTGCGAGGAAGGAGCGGCTCAGTGCGGCGGACTGGCCATGATGATGGGGTATCGTGCGAAGAAGTTCACGGTGGTACACTGCAGAGGCGGGGTGTTAGACACGTGTGACGCGTAGGGTTTGGGGAGTGTCGGGCGCACCTGTCTCAATGGTCGCATCTATCACACTTCTCGTCGTGCTTGACGGTCTTGGTGTTGCAGACGCCGCAGGGAGCTGTTCTCGACGTCGCGCATGGGGCCTTCTCGGCGATTTCGTGGCCGCAGCCATATTTGTGTACGACCTTGGTGCACATGTTTGGCGGGGGTGGGCGAACGGGCAGCGGGCAACACGCGGTTTAGGGTCGTACGGCGGGGGTATCGCCTTCTGCAACGGCGTGGGAGACGAGGAAGGCGGGGTGGCAGCTGTGCCGCGCTGATTGGCTGCTGGACGGGGAGCTCTTTCTTCTTGCAGGTGAGGGCGAGACTGCCGTGCGGAGCGCAGCTCAACGTGCTCGCGGGGAAGGAGGAGCAAGAGGGTGTGGTGGACGAGCACGAGCAAAAACAAGTCAAGTCAGGAATAAACAATGACGGTGAGAAGATAGAGATGGGCGGCCGGCGGCGGGAGCAAAGCTTCTTTCTTGTTGGCGGTGGGAGGGTGCCGGACTGATGGTCGACGAGGAGACGGCAAGGGCAGCAGCAGCAAGTGCGAGCTTGTACTTGGTGGAGAGGTGGAGTGTGAGGAATTGGTCGGAGCGTCCAAAAGGGATGCAGCGGGCAGCGTGGAGAGTTTTATAACTTCGACATTGCAGCGAGCCAGCCTGACGGTACGCTCCAAAGCTGTTAGATTACCTTCGCTCCCGTTTGCAACAGGACGCGACAGTCTTGTACAGCCGTTGGCTCCGTGCGGAAAGGCAAGCACATACATACGCGGACTTACTAGCCTCGACGCCTAGCTGCAGCCAGCAAGCCAGCATCGCATCAGCCAGGGTGATCCCGCCTCCTGGCCAGCGCCAGTGCTGTGACCAACACGCCGTGAATGGCCCAATCGCCGTGCCTGGACACCCGACGACCGTTTCTCTCCTCCTTCACCTGCCCAGGGTCTGCCCACTGCGGAGGCTGCCCGGCACTTTGCGAGGCCCAGGAAACACCCGCTGCGCCAGCTCCAGCTCTTGCCCATTTCATTTCAAATCAACTGCACAAACAAAATAGATCTACCCGAGGGGCGCCGGAAGAGCGCCCAACGCATCAGACCACAGGGCTGATTACACCGTCTGTGTCTGCGTCTTACTCGTACCGTACCACACCTGCTGTTGATAGACGTTGACCTCCACTACTGCAACCCTCCGTCCGTTACATGGCGAGATGCAACATCATGCCAGACGGCTAACGGCATCTTCCAACTCATCCTTTGTCGGCGACCAGAGTTGCGACTCTGTTTGCACTTCCTGCCTGACTCAAGCCTCGACTCAAGCATTGTGGTCAATAATCACCACGCGTACCCTGTCCGGACGACCGACGAGATGATCACACCCTTGTTCCTATCGCGACCGCACACCATTGGCACATGGCACCCTTGTGAATTCAATTGACAGACATAATAACACCAATGCCCCTACTTGTCATGCGCTGTCGATTCCAGTGCGGTGGACAGCACGGGTGGAACATTGGAAGCAACAATAAGGGCCGTACTTGCATAACGTCAACGCAACTCAATGACAGCTACCTCGGGGCGAGGTCAAGTGAAGCGTCGACGCAAAGCCGACTAATGTAGCTATCGAGTCTGGTAGCCCTGTGGGCCAAATTTGGACGCAAGCTTTAGCGTTGTAATTGCGACCTCCGCCCATGATTCGAGACAGGCTGGAAACTTCCTCCCTCCAGTCGTCAACCCAATTTCAAACCCTGGAACCAAACAAACTGCGGATTGCAAACACCCAACCGACTCGGAGCCCACCAAATGAGCTACCACGTCAGCGTCGGTTCAGAAGGTTGAGAGTCGAGCCGGGTTGCCGATATGTGATTACCGACAGTCTCCACACTCCGAGGACAGTACAAAAAGTCACCTGGAGCGCAGAAGCATCATACACGACTGAACACGTCCTTTTACGGTCCGCGATCGAGATACAAGCGCTACTCGACGCATGCTGTGTAGCCTGTCAGACTGTGTTCCACAACCAGTCTTCAACGGCGGCAGGGGTAATTTTGTCCGCCTTTCCCGACTCGCTCTAGCGTCACGGCCCGCTCTTACCTGATCGACTTGTGCGACCTGGAGCTCCACAGTGCAGATGCGCCGTCGGTGATCAAAAAGCAACGCGGACTGTTTCGTTTTGCGAGACGCAGGAATCAAGTCCGCGCGCCTGCAGTGTTGGCGCGCAGAAGCAACATGTGTCTTATACCTGCAACAGCCCTCCAAAGTCTGTTGCTCTCTACTACGAGCTATCGCCCGCTTGAGCAGGGCTGTGTTTCGGCACATTGATCCACGTTTGAGGCGCGGGGGTTCGCGGCTGTAAGATTAAGATGTGACTCGTCTTCCCTTTTGCGTGAGGCTTGTCCCCCATTTCCACGCGCATCACAGTAGCCTCATGTGACTGATTCGGCTATTGCTCGGCAGTGGACAACGCAATGCTGCTGATCAATGATCAACATGGTCGTCAGATCTGTACAGCACTGTGCTGCACAATATGGTGTACTGATCAAGAACCACTGCAACATCGATTTGCGTGCCCACTGATTTACGCAAGACTCTGGCAGCATCACTTGCGGCTCGGATACTGTCAAGGTCAGCCTGGCGGTAATCTCCAGGATGCGAATCTCGGTTGCGCTTACCACACGCGAAGGCACTAAGTCAGGCCGCGCTATACCACAGTGCGCTTGTGACAGCGGCCCTATCCTTATATCCTTCCGATGACCACCAAAAAACCGTTGGCTGCTGGTCTCGCTAGCATTCCTTTGAGGTTGTCAGTTGCTAAGAGGCACAGCATGCCCCACTACGCTTGAAGGAGAGCAGTCATTATGACTAGTACCAGCGACTATGCGTCAACCTCGGTGTACGCCTGATCAACAGCTACAATTAGAACCGGGGCTGCCCCGCCTCTCGACGGACACGGTGTCTCGTCTACATTCCGCACCTTCGCGGCTACTTGTTCCTTGTCAATGGACATTTGTATTTATCTTGCATGTTGTTGAGGCTATTCCTTGTCGACTTTTCTACAAGGAGATCTGCGTCCGAGACATGGAACCAGCTGGGCCAGGCGCGTCTACACAGTGCGCTTGCATCGCGACATGGCGTGAGAACAATACAGTTGCAGATGCGGCTAGCCTGCTGCTCCGCAAGAGGCGTATCAACGGATAGCGGTATTTACCGGAAACCAAGCACGAAAGCTCATTGCAGCCTTGCAGGGCCGTACGGATGCCGCACAAATGCTGCGCATTCGCATCCGCACTTTGAAAGGTTTGTACAAGCAAAACCAATAAAGTTAAAGCTTCAGGGGCTGGCAGTGGATGATCGATGCCCTGAACGGCGCCCAACGGAGGTTGTGCATATATGCTCGCGCAACGACGATGCCAACAGCACCAGACTTGCATCGAAAATCTTCGCGTCTTCAGCTAGCGCATTGATGCCATGATAAATGATTTGACTGTTCAGAGTTATGAGTGCGATGATCAAGCTAAAGCTACTAGTGCACACAACGTTCAGTGCCAAAACGCCCTCAAAACACTTTTTCCGCCGTTTGACAATCTCGACCTTTGCGGAAGCCACGGACTGCGGAGAGTTTAGATATAGCTGCAAGGTACAGATGACAAGCGCAACGCCTGTCGATCATCAGCCAAGGCATTACGGTCAAGGTGAAGGAGCAGGCAATGCCAACCAGATGCAATATGTACAGACGATCCATTGGCAGAAGGATGATCCGGACCGCCACGGCACTTGACGGATACTAGCTACGCCGAAACTATCTTCTACAAATCCGCGAAACACCATCAGCAGATATTTCAGATCAGCGTGAACTCGTCGTCACTCTCAAATAAGCCAATCGCGTCCACACTATACTGACGTTGGCTAGCTGGCTGTATTGCGAAGCACGCTATCGACGCTTCGCAAACCGCTGGTCTGTTGTGCGAAAAAGTAACCCCGACATTAGCGTAGAGCGGCTTACCTCAATTGCATGAAACGATGAAACTGTCATGTGAAATTTGGTTCAGGAAAAGTTCCGGAGGTTGTGGGTGGCGTACTATTAAAGTAGACGCGATGTAGTTCGGCGTTTGCGGCCATGTAGGGGAAAGGTGTGTGACGGTTGGCGTCTGGGTCTCGTGCTTGAGGAAACGGTTATCGTGGCGTTTCAGCATCAATGGGAGTAGATAGCGAGGTCCAGTAGAGTTCATCGGAACACATGCGATAGGGCTTGGGCTCAAAGAGCGAGAGCGAAAACGCACGCTAAAATTCACGCGGTTGGTTAGCTCAACGAAGCCTGAAAAGCAGCCCCCTTCGCCCTGGATATCTTGTGCAATCCTCTCACATATGACTGCCTTCGCCTCCGGAGATGTCGTCTTTGCCCTGGACATGCTGGTAATCACTTCTGGTGGGGACAGTGCGGGGCGTCCACACGTGGACTTTGCAACGGTCTTCTTCTCTGACGTCACAGCATGATATTCCCGAGCAGCGGCACTTGAGCATTTGCTTACGACCTGTTCTCGACTCGCCGGGAACGGGTCTAGCAGCGACGTTTTGAGACAAGGTTCAAGGAGAGGCTATCCATTTCTCAGCATGGCATTCTCGAATTGCTCGGGCCAGCTGCCGGGTACATGGCAAAGTTGAGTCTCGCGTGGCATATCGGCGGGGCTCGGCAGTCGATGCAGACGTACAAATCACGATGATCGAACATCATCTGCTTTGCCATTGGCTGTCTTGCACGAACTCCACTTCCAAGCGCGTCGCAAACACGCAGCCAGAGTCCTGATGGAGCTGTGTGGTAGAGGCATTAGGCAACTCAAAGCCGAACTGCAGCGAGCACACGTCGTTATGACGTCGAAAAGTAAACAGATTCTCGCCCGCGGTTACGATACAAAGACGAGCGCGCCGCGCACAGCGAATGCCCTCCACATCGATTGACATCGCCAATCGTCTCAATCTTTACACATAATCGACAACATGGCGTCCGAAATGCTAGGCAACGCTGCGGAAAAGGCAAAGGGCCTTGTCGGTGAAAAGACCGGCAAGATGGCTCAGCTTGCAGCTGTTACCAAAGACGTTCACGACGACAAGTGGCGCATCACCACCGATGCTGGTGTTAAGCAGAGCAACACTGATGACTGGCTGTCGGTGGCGACAGACAACCAGCAAGGTCCCTCGCTGCTGGAGGATCACGCCGCTCGTGAGAAGGTAAGCACGCTATTCTTCGCAACGCAACACCATGGCCTGACAATCTCAGATCCACCGCTTCGACCACGAGCGCATTCCCGAGCGTGTTGTCCACGCCCGTGGCTCCGGTGCTTTTGGAAAGTTTAAACTCTTCGAGTCCGCTGAAGACGTCACATCGGCTGGCATTCTTACCGACACATCGCGCGAGACCCCCGTCTTCCTACGATTCTCAACTGTACTGGGTAGCCGTGGATCGGCAGACACTGTCCGTGATGTTCGCGGTTTCGCCGTCAAGTTCTACACAGAAGAGGGTAACTGGGACATTGTTGGAAACAACATTCCCGTCTTCTTCATCCAGGACTCTATGAAATTCGTAAGCAATGACCCTGTGCGAACCTCATTCCCCTATGTGAGATACTGACTTATTCAGCCCGACGCTATTCACGCCGGAAAGCCGGAGCCTGACTGTGAGGTCCCGCAAGCACAGTCCGCTCACAACAACTTCTGGGACTTCCAGTATATGCACCCAGAGGCTACGCACATGTTCATGTGGGCCATGTCCGACCGCACCATTCCCCGCTCATACCGTATGATGCAAGGTTTCGGTGTCAACACCTACACACTAATCAACGCCAAGGGCGAGAGGAGCTTTGTCAAGTTCCACTTCACCCCCCAACTCGGTGTCCACAGCTTCGTCTGGGACGAGGCTCTCAAGATTGCTGGCCAAGATCCCGACTTCCATCGCAAGGACTTGTGGATGGCTATCGACAGTGGCGCATACCCCAAGTGGAACTTCGGTATTCAAGTCCTCCCAGAGTCAAAGGAGCACGACTTCGATTTCGACATCTTGGATGCCACCAAGGTCTGGCCTGAGGAGCTTGTTCCCATCCGGTACATTGGTGAGCTCGAGCTGAACCAGAACCCCGACGAGTTCTTCACCCAAACAGAGCAAGTCGCCTTCTGCACAAGCCACATCGTCCCTGGTATCGGCTTCAGCAACGACCCTCTTCTGCAAGGTCGCAACTTCTCTTACCAGGACACCCAACTCTCACGTCTGGGTATCAACTGGGAAGAGCTGCCAATCAACAAGCCTGTCTGCCCCGTCATGAACTTCAACCGTGATGGTGCCATGCGCCATACTATCACCAAGGGCAAGGTCAACTACTGGCCTAACCGTTTCCAGACTGTTCCTCCTGCTACAGAAAAGGAGGGCGCCTACATCGATTACCCTGAGAAGACTGCCGGAATCAAGGCCCGCATGAAGACCAGCAAGTTCAGGGAGCACAAGAACCAGGCTGAGCTTTTCTACAATTCCATGTCAGAGAACGAGAAGATGCACATGAAGGACGCTTTCGCCTTCGAGCTTGACCACTGTGACGATCCCGTCGTCTACAAGCGTCTCTGTGAGCGTCTCTGTGAGATCGATCTTGAGCTCGCTCAGAGTGTTGCGGAGATGGTTGGCAGCGATGTGCCAACTGAGCAGACTCGCCCCAAGCACAACAAGAAGGCCAAGGGTCTCTCCCAGATGGACTTCATGCCCGAGAAGCCTACCATTGCCACCCGCATGGTTGCTATCCTTATCGCCGATGGTTACGACAAGGTCGCTTACAACGGCATCAAGGCTGCGCTCACTGCTGCCGGCGCCCTTCCCTTCACCATTTCACCCAGGAGAAACAAGATCTACGCCGATGGTGAGGACAAGAGTGGCTCCGGTGTCTTAGCAGACCACCACCTTGAGGGCCAACGCTCCACCATGTACGACAGTGTTTTCGTTCCTGGTGGTGCCAAGTCAGTCGAGACCCTCCGCAAGAACGGTCGCGCCGTTCACTGGATCCGCGAGGCTTTCGGTCATTTGAAGGCTATTGGCGGCACCGGCGAGGCCGTCTCCTTCATCAAGCAGGCCGTCGAACTCCCCGGTATGGAGTTCTCGGCCGCCGCTGATGTTGTCAACAGCTACGGTGTTGTCACTGCTGGTCAGGTTCACGCCGATAGCTTCAAGGAGGCTGTCAACATGGCCAAGGAGGCTAAGGACTTCACTAGCGCGTACTTGTACAGCATCTCACAGCACAAGAACTTTGAGCGTGAGAGCGCTGGGCTTAGCCAGATGGTTGCTTTCTAAGCGCGCGGGTTTGACGAAGAACGGTAATGATGAGATACCTTTTTACTTTCCGAGAACGTAGATAGATACGAAATGATACCACATGAATAGCTTTTACTCATATATTCTCGATTCAACTTTTCCACTCAGCCCCGAGTATTGATGATGGTGGTGCGAAGATAAGAGCTCGTTCAGGAAATATGTCGCCCCCCTCACCACTGTCGTTTGGCAGTTTTCTTTTCCATTTGTTTGTCTTTGTGCTACTCAGTACGCCAAACATACCGCTGATTCTCCGATCTCTTTTGTGCGACAGCAAAATATGCAGTTACCAGCTGTCCACCCATGACCTTCTGCCCATGTCTTATACAAACCCTGTATCCCTTGTAGTTTTGACCATCACGATACTTATCAATACAAGTCCTACAGGCATACTCTGTACCATCAGCATTATGCGTGGCTTGACCGTCATAGCGCTGGTTTATGCAGACGACGGTATTGCTGGCTAGTCGACCACGGGTGATGTACATTTCAATCAGTTTTTGAACGGCAGCTTGAATTTCTGTGTTGATCAACATGAGAGGAATGTTGATGTTTCCGTGGAAGAAGTAGATGGGTGCTCTGGAAGGGGCGATGAGGGTTTGGCTTGTGCTGGTGGTTGCTGTGGGCACTTTGGGGATCACTGGAGCTGCGGTGGTGTCTGGTGCGGGATCATTCGTGCCTTCGTCTTCTTCTTCACCTTCATCTTCATCTTCGTTCTCCGTTTGTCTGTCTTCTGTGTTCATACAGATTGGTAGTGGGACAGCATTTTCTTTGGCCCCGTCAGAATCTTCGTCCTCGGCATCACCATCGTCAGCAACCGCTCGATCTGCTCGTTCTTGTCTCTCGCGGTCTGCTTTTTCATCTATAAGCGCGAGGCATATTTTCCAGTCCTCATCATCTTGATGATCAAGGGGACGTGGGTTTTGCCTGTAATTTGCCAGTAGCTCTTCTCGTTTTTGGTACATGGAAGGCTAGTTAGAGACTGGCTGGATTGTCCAGATGTCGACGTAGCAGAGGGCGAAAGAAACATCTGTCTTTACTACAAGTATTATATATGTCTAGAAATAGGTGATTGCTTCATCACACAAATATATCGTGTCTTGTGGGTTCGTCCATATTGTTTGCTTCGAGTGGATGTTCGATCTAGTTAAACATGTTATTCTGCCAAACCTCTTGTGTGTTCCCGACAGCCATGCCGATGTTGTTCCCACCTACTACATGAGTCTAATTACTATTGGCGGTCCATATGATGTAGACAATGACGTAATTGTCCGTGTGAGACTGGTCTACGCAAAATGTAAGTTGGCTACTTTACTGATCACTTCATCGCTCTTTCCAAGGTTTGATACAGAGGTCCGCATCAAGCAGACTCATCCGTGGTATTCTCGCTAGAGCAGATATCTGCCTAGGTATGCGACACAAACAAAGTCTTCAAGGTGCTAATGAGTAGCCTGTCGTTAATATATAAGCTAAGACTGACTCAGCCATGGGAGATATGGGGATGGAGGTGGAGTTCGCGTTCTCCGTAACTTGCTTGCTGCAGCTCAGCCACACGCCCCACTTCGCACTGCCGACGCTAGCCTGTTTCGTACGGCTGCGCCCTTCTGAGAGGAAAGGGCGATACAGGAAATTAGCGCTTACGAACATCCGAAAGACGTTTCTTTTCACCCACATTGGAAGAAACCTACGCAACGACAGCGAACGTCGCGAAAGTAGAGTACCTCCTTCCAAGGCCAGATAGCTCATCCGGCAAGGTGAAGCGACAGGGCCAACTCGATATTCTGGCAAGCAGCGTAGGTTTCTCCACAGTCGCATCACGAACGACCGGCTTGGCGAAGTCGTAAAGTTACCGCAATTCCCCACTATTCGTCTCACCGGTTGCCTAAACCTTGGATCTCCATCGCCCTTCCCTGAAGCTGAAGGGCTGCATGAATGACTCCGAACTCCATCGCGAAACTCGTGGGCGCAGCGCCCTTTGATCTAAAATACCGAGCAACAGGCCTCAGGCTCCTAGACACTCATTCTCCATCATACTCGCTCATTTCTTGGAGCTTGTGATTGCTAACCGTCTACCACGACGAAAGCAAGACGCCGTACCCAACGACAACGCCCTCTGACAAATAACATAGTCATGGAGCATCAGGGCGCAGGTTTCGCCTTTGACACGACGAACATGGACTTCAGCAACATGTTCGCGACGCCACAACAACAGACGTTTACGCCAGCGGATAATACTTCTGGCTTCTTCTTCGCTGACGAGGGTATCGATACTACCGCATCATCTTTCATTGATCCGACTATATTCGACAACACCCCTCAGCAGAGCACATTTAACATGCAACATAGTCTTGTAAGCTTCTTGTTGGGCTTGCCGTATCGCATGCGTGCTAATAGTGTGGCAGACCTTGGATGACACCTCGGCGACCCCAGCATGGAATACGCAGCTCACTCCTGATATGCAACTCCAACATATCGCGAAATCATTCCCACCTACACCACTACAATCTTTTGATACCATGCCAACGCAGTTCAATACGCTTGGAAAGCGCCCACTCCAGCTTGATGTGCACGACTACCCTCAGTCGAAGCGTCACGCAAGCTTTGATTTCCCCTTGTTCCCCACACCCCCTGCGACAACCACGTCTAGCTGGAGCCTGGACCCTATCCCCTCCGTGGTAGCAGATGGGCTTCCAGATGAGGCAGCTGATGTCTGCGCGACATGGTTCAACAAATACAATGTACTGCCAAGTGACAGGCATATCGACTCTTTAAGCCAGCTCACTGGTGAGCCAGCAGATGCCATCCGAAGCTGGTTCAGTCAGCTCCTAAAGCAGGGTATGGGTGGCGGCCAGAGTGATTCAGCCTACAAGTCCCAGACAGCACTCATCCAACAAGAACAACAACAGAAGCAGCATGAATCCTTTTGGGATGACCACACATACCAGACAGAGCTTCCAGGAGCATACAATGTCTACGGAAGCGTTGCACAGCCAGCGCTTGGGGAGACGTCTTCTCCCGGCTCGTCACCCACTCGTGACAACACCACCGTCACCATACCAGTAGTCTCCACGCGAGGTAGCAAGAAGCGGTGCTGCCCTACCGAAGACCTTGAGTTGCTTGGTAGGGATCCTAGGAAAATCTACCAGTGTACCAGGAAGTGCGGCAAACGGTATGGCCGCAAGAACGACTGGAAGCGCAATGAAGAGGAAGGCTACCCATGTAAATCCTGGGTTTGCAGCCTGTGTACGATTGAGGGGGTTGAGAATGTCAAGCCATGTTATCGAAAGTACCACTTTGTCCAGCATTTCCGAAACATCCACCCCGAGATGAACCCTGAAGACTTCGACGATGCCAGTATAGTGATCTCCGAAACCGAATTCCCTCGTAGATGCGGATTTTGCCGACATCGCTTCGAATCCAGACAAGAACGTATAGATCACATCGCCGATCACTTCAAACAGGGCAAGTGCATGCTTGACTGGCGGGATGAGGAAGACAACGACAGTAACGATTCTGCGGACGATGACAATGACGACGGCCCAAGCGATGACGGCTTCGGTGGCAAACCTTCTCCTCAACCACCATTCGATCCACGTGGTGGTAGTGGCTCCAAATACTCTGGCAGCGGTGGCAGCGGTAGCGGTTCTACAGGCCCACCATCCTGCGGCGGATTCTTCCAATTCCAGCTCTCACAACTTGGTGAGAGCCAGTCGGATTGTGCGGACCAACATATCAAACCCACTATACTTTCGCCGAACATCTCTCAGTCATCGACCTCACTACATGAATCGAACAAGTCGGGCTCGCGCAGTGTGTCAACTGTTGCGGGCTCCCTGCGAGACGGCCGCATCAGAGCAGAGGAAGATGACGAGAGCGCTCTGGCCGGAGATGATGTCGCCCAACCCATAAAGAAGGAGCTTCCGATCTCATCCATGGATGATAGGACAGACAGTGTTTTGTTGGAGCATCCTCACTGGAAGCACTCTAGAGCCGACATAGCTGCTAGTACTGGGCGTTCGTCATCAGCATCTCCTGCCCACATAGTAAATGGAGAAGTCATGACTCCTGACATATCGCTCGACACGGGTACGACGATCGCCATACAAGACAACTTGTTGCAGAGAGCAACGGGTATTGGACGACCTCCTCTGTCATCCACGATGTCTCTCGCTGCCACCGGAGATCAAGAACGCACGACACACGACGAATCCCTGGACAAGTATACAACGACATCCACGCAGAACATTTTGACGGTTGGACACTCCAGAGGAACGATACAAGCTAGGAACGCGACCTTCCTTAGTGTCAAGCTGCTTGGCTCAGGAGGCTTCAGTACAGTCGACGAAGTCGTGCATCAACAAACGGGATTACACGTCAGTCGCAAGACACTCAAGAATCGTAACCAGACAGTGATCGAGGAGCTCAAGAAGGAAGTAAGCGTTCTTCAGAAGTTACGCCACCCTCATATCATTCGCATCATCGGGACCTACTCACGGGGCGACAAGATGTCCATGTTGCTCTCACCCGTTGCCGATACAACACTTGCAGTATGGCTCGAGCGATCAGCGGCGCAAAAGCCTGCCAATCTTTCAGAGACTATTGTCAGAATGTTTGGCTGTCTCGCATCGTCAGTAAGACATCTTCACGAGCAGCAAGTTAGGCATATGGACATCAAGCCTCAGAACATCTTGATCGTCGAAGGTGACCAAGAGTTCCCTCACGTAATACTCAGCGACTTCGGTGTCAGCTCCTCAGAAGAGATGAGTGACGACCAACACAAGCCGCTAACACGCCAATACATCGCACCTGAGGTATCCTTGGGCATTTCCCGCAAGAAGGCTGCTGATATCTGGAGTCTTGGTTGTGTCTTCGCGGAGATGGCATCCGTTCCGTTTAGTCAAGACAACATGGGATGGTTAGCCTTCCGCAAGGCTTTTAGTGGTCGTACTGGCAAGCACTATTGGCAGGATGTATCTGGTATACAAGACCAGCTCGCCGGGTTCCTTGCCGAGGCAAAGACCACGACAGAGCATACAGTGATCTGCACGCTTCAGAGCATGCTGAATGCTGATCCAGATGCACGACCAGATGCAGGAGCGTTGACTATGATCTTCACTCCGGCACCATGCTGTCTCAACTGGCCCAACGACAAGGCGACGTTCCCGGGCCCACAAGAAGAGCTTGATGGAGTAGACATGCTCAGTCACCAAGGCGACATCGATACCTACGACCATCCCCACCTTCACGGAACGAACGCCACAGAATCAAAAGCCAGCCTTGCGAATGCAAAGACTTGGCTAAGCGAATGTTCATGCACGCACGAAGCTTGTCGCCACATGGTCACACGCGATGCTGGCTCCCTACCCACACGTCTGATCGAGATCCTTTCGAATGGCCAAGATGGCACAGTCCGCGCGAAGGTTGTTCAGACTGACAGTATCGAATCCACTGCCGACAAGACAGAGTACGTGGCATTGAGTCACGTCTGGAGTCACATACAGCCACTACTCTCGAGCGATACACTATCGAGCATGCAAACTGAATTGCCACTACAAAAACTTCCGATTGCGATCGCAAAGGCAATTGCGGCAGTGCATGACTTGGGCTATAAATATTGTTGGCTAGATTCACTCTGTGTCGTACAAGACTCGGAAGAAGACAAGGAACGCGAATGCATAAGCATGGCGTCTACCTTCCGCAATGCGACACTGACAGTCGTACTTGACCATTCGGAAGACCCGGACCACAACTTCAACGATGAAGCTGTTGTCGAAGGCATGAGCAACAAGACCCATCTTGCGTCCTTACTCGGGTCAAGTACAAGCCAGAGTCCGACGTCAGGTCGACTACCTGCTTCTGCTCTGCTACCAGCTGGCATCCTGAATACGCCAAACTTTGGTTGGGATACACGTGCGTGGGCGCTACAAGACCGCCTCCTCAGTCGACGCTTCCTCCATTTGGGCGAACAGTTGTACTGGGAGTGCAACACCCTCAAGGCATCCG
The DNA here is from genome assembly GCF_004154835.1 of Alternaria arborescens. Lineage (NCBI taxonomy): Eukaryota > Fungi > Ascomycota > Dothideomycetes > Pleosporales > Pleosporaceae > Alternaria > Alternaria arborescens. The sequence continues at coordinate 23,960 of NW_021167891.1, read as the reverse complement.
AAACTTTCCCTCGCGGTCTCTCAGCACTCGTCTGGGAGAAGATTCATACTGAATCTAGCAAAGACATGCAACCTGCCCTGATGGCCACTGCTAAGAATGACAAGAGCAAATGTCGTAACGATGCCCAGCTCATGCTGAACATTGACCCCGTCTCGATCTCGATCACGACGCCAGGAAAGATATGCTACGACAAGGATTACCTAGATATCCGGGAAGCCCACACTTCCGACGCTGTCTGCGCTAGATCTTTTGGGAGTACAACGGAACCGCAACGCACACTTCCGTCGGCGAGTCGTTTACGCGACTGCCAATGGCTGAGGAAACAAGGTGATGATATCGGACAAGGGACAGAAGCCGTACAAGCTACGTTGAAAGTCAACTCGACCCAAATGTCCGATCCAAAAGGCGACTTTTATCCTCCCTGTCGGAGGAGTGGAAGTCGTAGACTCAACAAAGCTTGTTTCCAGTCAAAGACACTTCCTGGACGGAACCCAGGCGGCGGCAATGGCAACGATGAAGGAGTGGAAGGAAATCTCATCGAGAGGTATCGGAGTGACGCAAATGCAAATGGGAATGGGATGGACTAGTTGGTGCGCTTTGTGGTAAGAAGTCGCTTTTCTTACTCGGTTATTGAGTTGAAGAACCTTCGTCTTTTCCCATGGCGCTTCAGGAGTATTTCTTTTAGTTTACATCAAACTTTACGATTGTTATTTCAGAATCAAGAATCAACATGTTGGATTCGACTATCTTGTCTTATACGCCATACCAAGTGAGCCTTCATCCTGAGCGGCTGAAGCAGTAATACAACTGTCTGAAGCTTCTACTCGTGCATACTACTGTAGTAACCTTCCACAACAACCTTGACCTCTCAAGCCTCTGGCCTGACCCTCCCCCTCCTCTCCCTCATGCTCTCCACTCTCCTCCTATCCTCCTCAAACTTCCTCTTCAATGCACCCTCAGCCTCCTTCCTGCGCTCCCGATTCTGGAAGCGATAGAAGTCATCAGTGGCCCTGTGATTCCTCTTCCTCTCATCCAACTCTGCTTTCTTCTTCTCTGCGTCTTCGATCCTCGCAGGCCCGACACGTCCGCCTCGCGTAACCGTCATGAAGCCATCTTCGTCAGGAACAGAGCGGGATGTTTTGCGGAGGCGATTCCTGGATGTTTCTAGCGCGTTGAACTGTGTGAGGTATGCGTTGAGGGAGGCTTGTAGTACGGAAGGAGTGGGGTAGAGGAGTGTGTTGTGTGACTTGTAGCCTGTTGATTTGTGAGATTAGCATGGCATTCATGCAAACCTAGCATGCCGAGTAAAGATATATGACAAGACTTACGCTCGACGCCCAACCCTTCACCTCCTTTCCACGCAATACTCTTGCCCTCTTTAACAGCTCTTGCCACCTCCTTGAGCGCTCCCCTTGCACTCTTCTTGTCCACAAAAACCACGACGGCGCCACTCCCACTCTTCCTCACCTCGGTATTCCATAATCGCGGTAGTGCACTCTCGGCATCTTCCACAACACCCTCTGCAATCACAGCCGCGTCGTCCATTCTCTTTCTCTTCTTCCCCCTCTTGTCACCTCCAGCGACATCGTCTTCGTTCGCAGTCGCAGATTTCTCAGTGTTCCTCCACCGCTTATGCATTGGTTGCGCAGGAACACTCGCGTCGAATTCCACGCGTTCGACCATGCTGCCGCCTAATTGTCCTTGGAATAGCGCGCGTATGCTGCGCTCGTCGGCATCTATGGGTATGTTTGCGATGAAGAGGCTGCGCTCATCGTCTGCGGTAGGGAGGCTGGGCGAGTGCGGTTTGATGTACACATAGTGTTTTGCGGAGTTTGAGGTAGCTGGTAGGCCGGAGAGGGTGGGTAGTGTGAGGGGGAGGACGGTGAAGTCTGCGATTGTTTTGGGTGGAGCTTTGGACTTCTTGGGTGCGGGGGACGCTGAGGGTGCCATGATGGCTTTGGCTCGTGGGTTGATTGCGACGGACAGCGCTGTGTGCTTGAGCAAGTCTCGCCTGGTATTTCCCCGAATGGACACGACCTGATACTCTACACAAGTCTAGGTCTGAGCGCGGTATCTTAGGGAGCGCTATTGCGAGAATCCGACGTAGAATTGTTGGTGTGGAAGTTTTCGCATGTGCCCGCGCAAGTCGAGCTCGTGGTGGAATTCCGGTCACGAAATTTTGGCAGGGATGTCACGGCCGCGTTAGCGTCGCAACCCGCCATGGACCGTAGTGTGACACAGGCAAACATTTAGAAACGTACTCTCTTCAGATTATGAGGTGATATTGATCTACGGTCGCTGTCGCTATATGGGCTAATGCATTGCTCAACGAATATAGCACTAAATACATACAAATGCTGAGGGACTATGCGCGAGCGAGGCAGATAAAGCAATAATGTGGATATCAATAGGAATCATAAGTCGTAACGACGGTGAGAGTTCATCTCCAATGAAAATGTACTGATCGACCGAGTATGCTTGCGTTTTAGCCAAGTCGAATAAGCAAGTGGCGAGACGCAGCAACCATGCGCTTGACATCGCAACGCCATCTTGTACGCGTAGTCTAGAGTGTTGTAGTCAGGGATGATGCTATCATCCTAGTCGATTATTGTCGCAGTAAGGAGCGGTGTGAAGAGAGGTGCAAGAGTTCCATAATAGCCAGTCTGGGCGCTCAGTTGAAACCGCCTGGAATGCTCTTCATCGGAGACTCCGGAAGTGAGTGGTAAGCATCATCCTTCTTCTCGTCATCAGGCGAAGGCTCATGCGAGTACTTTGGCTTGAGTCTGTTGCCGATCTGCTCCAGTCTGTTGTCCTCTACAGAAGACAAAGAAGAGGTCGAGTCACCGCGCATAAGCGAGGGGGTGGATTCCGGGCTATGCTTGGGTTTGGTCGGAGAGGGTACAGGGGATGCACCCTGGGTAGTGCTCAGCGACCCGTCCGAGTTTGTTGAGACACGGTTGCGGAAGGGGTTCCTGACAGGCAGGGCTGGAGCGACTGGTTTGGCAACTTGAACAACGCGTGCGTGGATGGCTTGGGGAGCAGCCGCCTGGTGAACCTCATAAACGACTGGCTCATCCTCAAAATCGTCGTCCTCATCGTCACTGCTGTCGTCGTCCTCAACCACTTCAGTAGCTGTTGAGTTGCGAGGAGAGCCGGTCGACTTTGAGTCAACAGCGCTATCAGTCTTCTTTGCAGCTGTGGGTGTTGCCTCTTCAATCTGCCTCTCGACACTCTTGGCTCGTGGCGGAGTGGCTTGCTCGACTCTAGTTTCGGGTACTTCTGCTATGGGAGGCGTGGGTAGACGTGCGATACTTGTTCGTGGCGGTAGTGTAGGGGGCGTCTTCCTGACGGTCGGCGGGGGTGGCGGTAGATCGTCAGTCTGTGTGCTCATATCGGCCGTTGGTGTCCGGGGCTCGAGCACGCCACTGATGGTGCTTGTTCGCCAACTTGAGCGTCGACTGCCGGCAAAGCTTGACCGATCCGTGCTTCTCCGGAATGTGGAGTTCCTGAAAGTGTTGTAAATCGGACTTGTTGGGCTCGGCTTGAATTCAAACTGCTCGCTTGTCGGCCGACTGTGTGTGCCTGCCTCCCTGATTTCTAGACCGGCTTCTTGTAGTGCCAGGACGCCATAGGGATCGGGATCGACGGCGTCTGGGATACCAAAAGTCTTGTCTTCGGGGCCTGTAACCTCAAAGTCTCCTGGCGTTGCCTCGTCTGGTATCAGGGACTCATCCACGTCGGTGTCGCCCTGAGCTGACTTGAGTGTTTCCATGAGCCTCCTTGTCTCATAAGGTGGATGCCGTACGTTTCCAGCCAATATGTCTTTGACTCCTATGCGTTCGCCGTAGAAGCGTTCGTTCTCGTCCGTTCGCTCGATTATGATGGTTCCGTCTAGCTGGAGACCAGCATAGAAGCCCCGCGATTTGATATATGTGAACAGTGGTGATTGACGCTTGTGGAGCTCCGTGTCGAGTATGCCACCGACACCGGCTGGGCCTGCGACTGCGCTGATTTCTCCTCCCAGAGTACAGCGGATGGACTGGAAAGCCTCCATTGCCTTGTCGGAGTTGATGACGATAACACAGTCGTAGATGTCCACGCCAACAAGGAAGCCTACGCCAACAGTGTGCATCATTATGCCAGAGGGTGGTGACCATGTTCCGTCTGCCTTGCGCGCAACCAATACGCCAGCTCCGCCTGATCCGGAGACCCAGAGGCCGCTGCGCATGGTTGTGAAGATGCAGAGACCTTTGGCATTCTTGATTACCTTGGAGGGTATCTTCTTGAGGACTCGTTGCTTGCCCTTGGGAACATCGGTGGTAATGGGCCGGTCTTCTTCTTGGTAGAATCCATCCTCTGTGACTGTGTTAGCGGTTGGCGGTGGGTATTGGGAATCGACATACTGCAGAAGCTTTTGAGGATCCTCGCAGCCTTGTCCGACTCGATGTCAAGCGTCGTAGGCCAGAAGGCTTCGGAGCCGACCTTGTTGGACAGGCGATTGACAGGCGCACCGAGCTTGTCAACCCAGTTGTAGACTTTGTCGAAGCCTTGCTTCGATTGTGTCTTGGCTGTTGACCACAGGGCCATGTTTTCGGGCTGTCGGTGTGTGCAGAAGCACTACGTCAGAGGTGGGCCAGAGTGCTATGAGTGCGGTGCCGTAGCATTACACATTAGAGATGTAGGGCATTCAAGTAGGACAACTCGTACGAAGAAAAGGCAAAGAGTAGGGTCAGCAGACGGAAGCAGCGGGAAAGGCAGTCTGGTAGGCCAGCGGGCTCCAACCGTTTTTGAGTCCCACTGTACGTCAGCTGTAGGCTAATGCTGGCGGAGGCTGGCGACGGCGCAGTCTAGCATCGGGTACCTTAATAATAACCCTGGACATGACCAAGTGGTTTGACCCCTGCCCATCACGACTCGATAGAAGAGTTAGTGACGGTGATGCGATATTGATTTACCAGAAACAGGACGTAGCGGGGTTGAACACGGGTGCTGGACACACCCATCACGGAGGCAGCACGTCGCCTGATTCGTCATGAGGATGCGCTTCCATGGCGCCACCAGGAACGAGCAGAAAAAACCAAAAGTCAAGACAAGCGCATCAAACTAGGCCATGCGTCGTGAATCAGGCGCACGTGTCGTGCAGTCTAGATAGCCGTGCGGGTCTGCAATCTACCGGAAAAAGAAGCAAGCACAGGCAGGTGCAGGGCTTCCCCCCGTCTTCACCTCGACGGCCGGAGAAGGGTTTCGCCGTGCTCCGGAGTCGACGCGCCAAGCCATGTCCCGACTAGGCGCGTCCATGGAGCTCGTCCAAAGTTTATGCTTTGCGACTGCGACAACAGCTGGACAAAGAGCTGCCCCAAGACTCTTACCCCTCAATAACCTACTGGGGCGCGTGTGAGGCGGAACGCTTGACGTGTGAAACAAAGCGCAAAAAATACTTTGGTTCTGGGTTCCTGGCAAGCCTGTCTCACCACGTAAAGTCGCGACAGCACGAGTGCAATGTTTCGTGGACCACCTTCCACACCCGGCCGCGATCACTACTACGACTACGACCGCCAACCTTCAACCACCCCCGCCGGCCCGCCGCCTCCAGACGAATCCCACTATCCCTCCTCCACACCTGCCGGCCCGCCGCCCGGCATGAACAACGGACTATTCGGCAACACACGCCCGACATTCAACCCGAATAGCCATGGCTACTCGACAAACTCGCTCTTTGACAGCTCGCCGCCCAAGCAAGGCCTTTTCGAAGGCATTGGAGCCGGCTCGATAGGCACTTCAACGTCCGGACGGCCTCCAGTACAACGAGGACGAATCACCTCCAGCCACTTTCAAGCGCCCACCAACGCACTCAACCGCGATGCACATGGCGAGTCAGATGAAGAATACACCGATGAGGAGGAAGATGAAGACGACCAAGACATGGACCACGACGAGGGCACCGACGAGGACGAGCCGCTCTCCCCACAGCGTCACAACAAAACACAAAACAGGTTCTCCCAATCTGTCGTCTCAAGAACAAGCGCTACCGACATGGAGCCAGGCCTTGTATTAGTGCGCTCCGGTGCAAAACAGACAAAATTCGACCTTCTGGCGCTCGCCAGGGGCCTTACATCCGACGCTCCTCAAGGCCGTTGGATGCCAACTGGCAAACAGAAGGTCCTGAACGAGGGTAATCACCTTATACTGGAGACGGAGCGCCTGGCTGAGAAGGTCCACGAGTCTCTTCACTCAGACTCGCCAGACAAGCGCACCGAAGTGCTCGGCACCGTCGCTCAGGAGTTGGTTGCAGTCTGGAAAGAGGAGACGAAGCCGCCTTCTAGACCACCTGTTATGTCTGACAATAGAACACCTTGGGTAAAACTCAATGGTAGCAAACTTGCCAGTCTTCTGCTCACCCTACACCACCCTCCACAGATCGGCCTGAACCAGCGGGCCTCCGCCCTTTCACTTGTGCCTGCGCGAACTGACTCGAGGCAATACACCCCCATTCCAAGGGTACTGCTCGACTGGCTGAATTATGCATTCCCCCTCGATGGTAATTCCGAGGTTGGACAAGTAGGCAAGGAAACAAACGGTTATTCGAGGCATCCTTCTTTCTGGGAGGCGATTCATGTTTCCATTGTTCGCGGCAACTTCTCGCAGACTATGAAGTTCCTGCAGGGTGCTCGACTCGAAAACGCTGAAACAGCCGAACGCGACGGACTAGGTACCACAGGATATAGCGGCACACATCTCCAATACGCGAACCACGCGGTACGTCAAGCAGTTGATCTTCTGCGTGAATGTCCGGCTATTGCATCCGAGGACTGGGACATCAAGGGACATGACTGGAGTATCTTCCGGCAGCGAGTACAGCAGGTATATGCCAGCTTAGAGGACTTTGCCGAGGGCGAGAGTGCAAACCGTCATTCCGTCTATCAACCTTTCCAGGCGGCACACTTTGGCATCTCGCAATCACAGGCAAGTTTCCAGCTTAGCGTGGCGAGTCGCAAAGCCGAGAGCAAAGTACCGTGGTCAGTGTACGAGAACCTGGGAATTGTTTATCGGCTCTTACTGGGCAACGAAGAAGAGATCCTTACCCTATCAGCTGATTGGATCGAAGCAGTTGTGGGTTTGGGTGTTTGGTGGAATGGGGAAGAGGACGACTCTGCACAAGGCAGCCTGGCGGCAAGCCGTCGCTCCATTATGCGGTCACAACGAGTTCGTCCTGTCGACGTGACTCCAGTTAAAGCGTATTGCCAACGGTTGTCCTCTGCGCTGGCAGCAGTCGTTCACAACAGTGACGACGACTTTGGTATCAATGCTACAGACCGCTTTGAAGTAGGCTTGGCATGTGCATTCGACGACAACATCGAGGGTGCTCTAGAAATCCTCCAGGTGCTGTCGCTTCCCATGGCCTGTGCAACTGCGGAGCTCGCCAGTGCAGGAGAGTGGTTCACAAGCGCGAAGGGCCTACTGGATCAGTTTGACCAGAGTGATCTAATGGTCCTGAGTTACAACGAACAGCAGAAGCCAAAAGGTCTGACAAAGGACGACTTGCTTGTTTCCTACTCACAACTCTTGACTGCCGTCGATGTACCCTTCACTTTTGATCATCAACTACCGGGTAAAGAAGGATGGGAGATTGCTGTACAAATTCTCGGCAGACTGGACGACGTCATTACAGCGAACGAACGCATTGAGCAGATATTAAACGACTTACCATTGGACTCCTCGGCCCGCGTCGACAAGATCACTCAGCTTTGCCACAATCTGGGCCTCTCGCAGCATGCTGTCACTATCGCCCAGGTAGGTCGTATCACAACATCTTATTGGATCCAGACTGACTGTTACAGAAATATGCCGACCATCTTCGCACGAATACTGAGAGTTATGGCGATACACTTCTTTACTATGCACGCGCCCACGACGCACAAAAGATTCAAGAAGTGCTACGTGTCTTGATCGCCCATTGCCTGATCAAATCAATTGCCTATCCGCCTCTAGACGAATTAGACGAGTCACTCAGCTCGCTCATCACCTCACCAAAGCAGACCCTAACAAAACTCGCAAGCCTAGACTCGGAAGCCGCTTCCCTCCTCTCGAATCACCTCAGCGGTTATGCGACCATTCGCAAATACTACGATCTGCGAGATGAAGGTGTGCTGCTAAAGGCCGGAGAGAAGCCAGCACACCGGCCCATGGCACGAAAACGAGCTGCAGCTAATGCACTCATGGTCATCATCGCCAGTGCAGCGTCTAGCATTCGTGGTGGGCTGTATGATCCAGAGATAGAAACTGTGGTTCAAGTCGATGTCCTACTACCTTTGCTGGGCGAGGCACTTGTCTTCGTCAACCAATCCAAGCGCACATTGACCCTCCGTCACTTATACGACCTCCTTGCCGCCATCGAGGACCTTGATACCGCACCAAGTATGATCCGAACACAATGCGAAGAAGTACTCACAACCACACTCTTCTCCGCACATGACGTCAACTCGTCACAACAACTGCCGAACCCGCACCAGCTCCTATCGAAATCTACATCCAATTTAACAACGGCGTCAAGCCAATATTCGCTCATTGGTTCGACCGATTTCGGCTCTGCAGATGGTCAGAGTACAGAGGGCTCAACAGTCTTTGTCAAGGGCGGACATGTAGACGATACCAAGCGTGGCTGGGATTGGCGAAAAGGCTTTCCCAAGGGTGCTAAGAGTGAAGACATCATTGCGGTGCTTAGGTTGGGGGTTGCGAGAGAAATTGGGAGAGCATTCGCAGAGGGTGAGGTCACTGCTTGAGGTGTCTGGTTGGGAGAAATGATACCATAATGTAATAGTAGAGCGTTCTTTGGCTTTGGCCATCAGGAGTTGATATTTGAACGTCAGTAGTCATCTCACGTTGACACGTGTGTATGATGATCATGTTTGAGCAATTGTCAAGCATTACTAAACGTCTCTCGCTACTCCTCCACTCACCAGATACGTCCCACAGTATGTTTGACTAATCGTATTGCATTTCACACAGACGTAACATGCTCACACCAATCGTCCTCCTCGTCTGCGAAACTTAGACATATGAAGTGAGCTAAGCCGCGCCGGAACCCACGCGTCGACGTCGAACACCGCCAACGCGTACCTCGGTTCCTCGTCTCCCCGCATCATGATTACCAGAAGCATGGCTACACGCTCCAGACAGCATGGGGTAAACGCGTATATACAACATGCTTTATAATAACGTCGTCTGCATCAAAAGATACCATTTACGACCATAAATCACCTCAGTAGATAATGGCACCCAAACAATCTGCCCGTCACACCCCGGACATCACGCTCCCAACCTCCTACAACACCCTCCCCTTCACCCAAATCACCACGCGCCACCATGAAAAAGAGCCCTCAATCATCATCCTTACACTCCACAGACCAGCCAATCACAATGCCTTTACCGACGTCATGCGCGCAGAAATCGAATCTGCGTACGGCATGTTCGACGTAGACGACCGTGTAAAATGCATCGTCGTAACAGGAAATGGGCGGATATTCTGTGCGGGTGCAGATTTAGATGATGGGTTCGGGGATGGCGTGCATGGTGAGGCGGCTGAAAAAGTGCAGGAGCATAGGGATGGGTATGTTGCTTCCTTTTGTTTTCCCTTCCCTTTTTTCCATGTAATGCGATGCGACGATGTGTGATCTGCCTAATAAACGAAAGACATCTGCTAACATACAACGCTCTCTCCAGAGGCGGACGCGTGACCCTAGCCATCCAACACTGCCGCAAACCCTCCATAGCCGCTCTCCAAGGTTCTGCAGTAGGCGTCGGCATCACCATGACGCTCCCCATGAATATACGCATAGCGTACGCCAATGCGAAGATCGGTTTCGTCTTCGCACGCCGTGGACTCATTATGGAAGCTGTTAGTTCGTTCTTCTTGCCCCGGTTGATTGGGCATAGTCGCGCGATGCAGGCAGTCACGACAGGTAGCACGTATCTTGCTAGCGACAAGATCTGGGGTGGTTTGTTTGCAGAGACGTGTGAGAAGGCCGAGCAAGTGCTGCCAAGGGCGCTTGAGGTGGCCGAGGACGTGGTGAGGAACACAAGTAGCGTGAGTACGTATTTGATGAAGGAGTTGATGTATAGGGATGTGGGAAGTCCTGAAGGTCAGCATTTGTTGGATAGTAGGGTAATCTATGAGCTGTTTGGGTCACCGTAAGTCTGTCGCAAAGTTAAGATCGAACAAAGCTAATTGGTAACAGGGATAACACCGAGGGTGTAAAGTCGTTTATGGAGAAGAGGCAGGCGAAGTTTACAGGAACGATGGATAATACCAATGTGACTGGGTATCCGTGGTGGATGCCATTGGACACTTTGAATAGGCCAAAGGTAGCGCCAACAGGAAGGCCAAAGATCTAGTCGCATATTAGGATACGAGCCAGCGTACAAAATGTACCGTTTAGTGTATTGGCATGACTTCATTGTCTATCGTCCTCAACCCACACAACTGCTGTTCGATGTCCCTGTCTGGCTCGCCTTCACGCGCGTAGCTAGCCAACGCCCTGTACTGCATCACGCGCACCGACGGCTCGAATGGAGGTATCAGGGATTTTCATTCGTTCCTAGTGTACTTCTTTTCGTGAAGCATGCATAACCGAGGGAAACCCATATCATCCCAACCCATCCAGACCGCACTCCGTAATGGAAAACACGCTTAGAAGAAAGTGGAAGGTCGGGTAGCGGAGAAGACCTTCTTGCCAGCCTTCTTGTTGATGCGGTGGGGCAGCGGGAACTTGAGGTTCTTGGTAAGGAGCTGCTTGATGTATGGTCGGCGGATGTCGTCGGCCTTCTCGACCTCAACGACCTTGAGAATCTAAACAAGATGTAAGTGGACTGATGAACACGGTAGAGTCGGTCTGATCTTACCTGAACCTGCCTGAAACGCGATCGGTGACGGGCGGCCATGTCCTGGTAGAGAGCATCGACGGCGGCGACGCGGGACATCTCGCGGTACTCCTTGTACATGTTGTGGGTGCCGGAGCGCGAGTCGTACTTGAGCCAGATACCGAAGTTCTTGACCTTCTGGGGCTTCTTCTCGTGGATCTAGACAAGTCAGTCTCTGACATTTCTATTTGGTGGATTATCCGACGTACCTGGTTTACGGAGACGATCTCACCGTTGGCCTTCTTGATCTTGCGGAGCTTGCCAAGGAAGTACCAGAACCGTGACTTGGCGACAACCTCGTTGGGCGCAAAGATGCGCATGCGGTAGATCTTAGGCGCGGGGTTGGCCTCTGAAGGCAGATGGCGGCCGATAATCTGGTATTCCTGGAAGCGTGCTGAAGCATCGTCAGTACTGCTTCAACCAAAGATAGTGCCCCCAATCCAGCAATTGCAACAGCCGTGGTCGGAGAGTTCGGGTGGGTTAGGCTGATCGAGTACGGTCGTGTTCGAATTTGTCGCATGCGAACGATTTCGCGTGCATTCGCTGCCATGGTCATGACTGTTGGGTGCCGTCAAACCGCCCACGATGCCTGCACACACTACTGCTGCTCCTTCCCAGTCGGTTTCAAACTCGTGTTGTCGTGTGTCGTCATGGCGAGAGGTGTTCAAGGTCGCGCTGGCCTTGTTCGAAAATTCCATCGGCTGCGATTGCTGGACGGGACGATCTTGCGGAGAAGAGAAAATTGCTTACCCATCTGCGAATGGTTAGCAAGCGATGTTGGCATGAGCTGGCGACGTCGACTGACCTTGATTGTGCTGTGAGGTTAGTACCTTGGGTTGAGAAGTTCAGTCAGGTCGTCTCTATCGTGGACACACAAGCGAATTCGACACCAGCTTGTGGGCGCTAGCTGAGCAGGGACCCACAACAACTTGGCGGCAGGCGCGAGGGTCATCGGCGAACAAACAGCCCAAACACCGACATGCCAACACCAAGAGCATCATCAAACACGCACCAGCTGGTTTACTGCAAACATAGTCTGCAACATGTCCAAGGGTTAAGTACACCAGCTGAAGTCGCGAAACCCTTCTGATCAACGCGACAATCGACGTTTGATTTCTGCACTCGTACGCCCACGCACGACCATGCAAGCCGCACTTGAGCCTTTCCACGAGGCATATGCCAGTGGTCTGGCGCAACCCGTCGCAGACTTCCTCAGTCCAGTTGCTCCTGCACATGATCCCGGCCGGCTGTACGACTTCTACCGCGCTTCCAGCGACGACAAGATTGAGGGCGATGTTCGATATGCGCTCAAATACAACAAGAACACACGCATGACCAACAAGGAGGCTGGCGCGTGGATTGACATCATTGCTGCTTACTGGCGCGCTGTCAGAGACATTATCAAGACTGACGAAGCAGCGAACCAAGGCAGGCTCAATGCGAATCACTACGTGGCTGTGTACGATGCATGGAAGGACTTGACAAGCAGCTTCATCAAGCACATCAGCGCTGGACTACTTCCACCATGGGCCATCTTCACCCTATACTTCACTGCGAATCATCTTAGGAAGATAGCAATCAGAGCGGACGAGCAGTTGGCCAAGTCGAAACCAGCAACTCTCAATACTGGCTACTCGGACGATATCGTAAGCACAGCCCCGCAGAATCAGAAGCTTGAAGAAGCTGCGCGAGTCTTCAACAGGATATTTGCTCTTTGTCTTGGTGACAGGAACCCAGACATGTCAGAATCGCGAAAGTGGGGTGTATACTGCATAGCCAACCTTCAGTTTAAGACATACTTCAAGGTAAGACATATCCTAGTCCGCATTGTGTAACAATCGCTAACACGTATGCAACTAGTTAAAAGCCATAAGCCTGTCTAAAAACGTCGTGCGATCCATCGAAGCACAATCTGATTTACCTACATTCGAACTGTACCCGCGAGCGCATAGAGTCACATACAGATATTATCTGGGAGTACTAGCATTCCTACAAGAGGATTATGCCAAAGCGGAAAGCAGCTTGCAACAAGCATGGGAATCTTGCTGGTCGAAGTCGCAGAAGAACAAATCGTGAGTTCGAACAATCTAACGCGGGTGGTCATGAAGCTAAAAACACAGGCTCATTCTTACATACCTCATACCCTGTCGCCTGATCACCCAACACAAGATTCCTACGGCTAGTCTTCTCGCTGAGGCGCCTCGTCTAGAACGCATCTTTGGCCCCCTCGTATCATGCATAAAGCGAGGCGACCTCACAGGCTTTGACAAAGCCCTAGCGGATGGCGAGCCCGAGTTTGTCAGACGGCGCATCTTCCTCACTCTAGAGCGGAGCCGGGACATCGCCTTGCGCAACCTTCTCCGAAAGGTATACCTAGCTGGTGGCTTCGACGATCTCAAGGAAGGACAAACGGAGAAGGACCGGATACGGAAGTCGCGAGTACCACTAGCGAACTTTGCCGCCGCACTCAGGATGGGCATTGCAGGCGAAGGCAGCGGCCAAGCCGTCGAGGACGATGAGGTTGAATGCTTATTGGCAAACCAGATCTACAAGGTGCGCATACCATGTCTGCAACGTTGGGCTCTACTCCACATTTCTGCAGGTCTTATCCAGTGTCGAGGCTACCTCGTCACGTAGACCACATCGCATCTTGAACCCACTTGGCTAACCCAGATTGCAGGGTCTCATGAAGGGGTACATCTCGCGCGAACACGGCATGGTAGTGATGAACAAGAAGGGGGCATTTCCAGGGACAGGGGTCTGATGCCTAAACACATTTTCGTACTGGATATCCCCTACAGGACTCAACCCATCAATCAACCGTGGTTGCATACCGCGACACGTCACTATCCAAGCTGGGAACGCGCATACACGTTTGCCTGTGTAAGAGGCCTCAACGCGCACATAATCACGCCATGACGTACCACACCATCGCGGCAAAGAAAAAACTTATCAAGAGCACCAATTCAATACAAGCTACCGATGTACCTCAAACTCTGCTACCCTGGTAGTTTCTGTATCTGACCTAAACCCTCGCTTGCACGGTTCGTGAGACAAGCCGGCTCTTCGTGTGCGGCCAGTCACTGTTGTAGGAACCACAAGCCGCGTTCCCGCACAGACATGCTGTCGCCCTATCAGCTGATATCGCGTTGCAGACCCCGCCCACACCCAACGCCAGTCCGCCCTAGTAATCGTCGCGCCATTTGTGCTACCTGCCCGACGCGACCCAGGGCGACTTTTTGCTGTCGTCCCCGCTTCAGCGTGCAACGATGGTGGTTCTTGGCGCATGTGAATGTCGGCAGAGGTACTATGACTGTACCTACCGACAGTATCGGTACCACGCCTCGCCGTATGAAAGTGTGGGTAAGCTTTCGAGGAGAGGAGTCAGCGGAAAACGATCGTCGGTGTTCCCTCGGGTATGCAGGTTATCGTGTTCCTCCTTGCCTCAACGATGCATCTGGTCCTCCTCCATCCATGTTACTCCGTCTTCGGGCACCGTTATCGTTTACCTAGACATTGCATGCCGTTTCCCATTCCGTTGGTATAGTTGCTGCCTGACTGGCGTAGTGAGCAGCGTTTCCTAGTCCCATGCACCCCAGCTCATAGCTCATTGCTCGCTTTGCGCTCCTCGCTTCCTGCTCCTTGTTGCCGTTTGCAGCCCGCATGTTTTACTTCTATTATAGCGGCGTATCAAGGCTGCATGTGCTTCGTTCCACCTAGAGCGACTCGACAATTTGTCTTACCCCGCGGATCAGATTGTGCGCTACTTTGCTAGCGATATTGCCTTTTGTCTTGCTGTTCTTCTTGTGGTTCTGGTGGTACTTGCGATACTGTTTGGGCACTTTCTTCCCGCCGGCGCGTTTTGCACTGATGGCTTGGACGGAGTGCGGGGGTGGGCGTTCCATTGTTATGTGCTAGATTGTTTGGGTCGTATTGTGTGGTGTATCGTATAATAAGCAAATATTTAGTGAATTATGTATGTATGTGTGTCTTCGAAATGATCATGGGTTTGCTGGACACCTGTACTTGTGCTCTGTGATATTGTCGGCTTGAATACACCAGAAATCTTTCCCGGTTATATATCTAGGGTCTGTTAAAGTGTGAATGGAATGTTGATGCCGAGTTGCCGGCCAATGATATCAGCCAAGCGAGGGTGGAGACGGAGGAGGGCTGAGTATCAAGAGTTGGAACATAGAGTGGGAGGCCTAACGAATCGCTGCGCTATATCACATTGTTGACCGAAGACTTTGTATTGGTATTCTAATGTCTGAGTTTCATTCATTGTGTTACCAAATGCTATCATTAATTGGGTTGAACAGGTTATAAGATCGACGACCATATCTTGTTACAATTTAGTGCAGCCCTGCTGCAAAAAAGGATACCTCAGACGCGAAATATAGAGACTAAGAGGAAAATAAACGCAGAATAACCGAGTGACGATGGTCACCCACGATAATTTTGTGTCTTGAGAGTCAAACCGATGTGACGAAGGCCTGCATATCGAGGCAACTTCAAGGCCAATGCAGAAGGCGCGAAAGTCAAATGAAACCCAACCTAGGCGAAGAGATAAGTATAGTAGTACAACAGTGGCGTGAGTGAGTGCCAGAAAGGTATGTTCAAACTGTAACGCCATGCAGGATCAAGACCGTAACCGAAGAAGAGCCCAGTAAAGAGATGAGGCATAGCCGCGAGGCTCAAACGGAAAGTGTATGTACAAGAAGAGCAAGAAAAGACAGACAAGTGAAATCATTAGTCGGACCCAAGGAAGTGAGGCTGCTGTAAGCGGAAAGCTTCAGCGGATTGAAGGTGATGATAGGTCGTCCATGTGGTTAACCATGGCAACGAACAAGTCGAAGAAGAGCTTGCCACCGTTCTCCATCTCGTTCTGCATAGTGCCGCTGCGCTTGAAGGTGTGTCTGGCTCGGATGATGAGCGCGAGGTAGTGTGCACGGAGCTTCGAATCGTTGTCAGGAGTGTTGGCGTAGGCATAACGGGCAGATGTCAGAATAGTCGAGCACTGGATGCCTGACTGGAGACCTTGCTTCTTCAACGCAAGCTTTTTTAGTTCTTGTAACCCGTACTTGTCAGCTTGACAGTAAATGATGGTATCTTTCAGTATCGGTCCGACCGAGGACTGGACGACAGCTTCATGTGTATTGTTGGTGTTGCCGCCATCTTCAAGATTCCAGCTGTTCCGTTTCTTGTCGTACTCCATGCGCGGGTAGTAGTCACCCTTGTAGAGATACTCAAGAATCGATGAGAAGACTTCAGGTTCTTCGTCAGGTAGGTCGATGCGCTTGTTGGTAGTCTGAAAGAACTGGCCGCTACAGAGGGTTTGAAACCAAGGAGAGTGAGATAGGACATCTTCGTGCGCTGCGAAGAGTCGCTGTTCGCGGCCGACGGATATGGTGATGATGGCACTGATGGAAAGATTAGCAAAGTCGCTTGGGTTGGTCGGGAATGGATGTACTCACCTTCCTAGCGACGGCGATGTTTGATTCGATTGCGGCGATGATGCCTGGGCATGTTGTGCTAGCCTCTCTACTCTCCTCGGCGAATCCCTGAACGAGGGGTTCTTCTTGTGTGATTTAGACTTGGTTGCGCGATGTTTCGAAAAGCTGCCTTCCTGGTGACGTGTGCGGTTTGATGAGAACATGATGGGATATAAAGAGTGTGGTACTGTGCGGAGAGATGTTGTTGATACTTATATGTGCAGTGTGTAGGCAGCAAGCATACGAAACTGAGTAGGCAAGTAGACGACTTGAAAAGAACCTTAGGCAGATGCGTCGTAGGGCAAATGAGACAGTAGCACGCAAGTACTAGGCGACTGCAGCCGTGTATATATACTTGACTCCTCACGGGAGGCCACTATCTGGCCCTCGGCCAGGGTGAGGGTGAATGGACACGCGGATTGGACGCGTCCACGAACCTAACACGTAAACGCGATATCACATGTTCCGCTTTTCCTTTTCCAGCATTAAGAGTCAGGACGGCTGAGCCCCCGGACCTAGACCAAGTAACAATTGTGCAAGGTTGTGAAACAAGGGCGGGAACAAAGAAGGCTGATAGCGCTAGTTGGGCGCCGGTGGGTTGGCGTGGTCCTCGAACCGCAAGTAACTAGACATGTTAGAGACGAGCCAGCGAGAGCTGAGGATCGATACTCGCGATGTCTCATCCCATGCTTCTGCTAGAGATATCACCAGCCTCGGCGGCATTATGAGATGACTGGTCGCAATTTTTGCGCAGGGCTTAATGCCTGCAGCTTGCAGCTTGTGTCGGGAAGGTGGACGCTTTGGCCAGGCACCCAAGAAAGTTTGAGGAAAAGCAATCGACGCCGCCGCCGAGCAACAGCCAGCATCGGCTCATCGCTTGCATCTGCGAATCAATGGAAGGCGGCCGTCCACCGGAGGCCCTCTCTAGAGCCCGTTTTCCGTTCCCCTGAGGGGCGAATGCCGCGTTGAAGGACCGAAACCTAGTCAGAAAGGCGTGGCGCGAGACTATGATCCGGTTCCGCGCAATAATGGGATTCGCGGCTGGCAAAAGTGAGGTCAGCGACCATGACACGGTGCCTGGTGCCGTGAAATTGTGCGTTGCTGATCAATAACCCTCAGACGCGAGGGGTGTATGAGTGGAGCGCGTTCAGGCATTCACAATGGAATCGCCCCCTCGACGCGTCCTCACGTGTTCCACTCAAACCCGCATCTGGTTTGGCGCATAACGCTACCAGGGAACCCAACGGCTCTGCAGTTTCACCACGTCCGCAATCATCATAATGGACGGCAGCAACACCTAGTATAACCTGTCGCATCGATTGTGACGTATCGGATATGCAGCAGAGCCCCCCCCCCTTATTATGCAGCTCTCCATCCTCGGTGGCGTAGTTTCTTGCTTTGAGCTGGTCTTTTTTGTCGGCTTTCAGGAACGCTGGCAGACACTGCATTGTCAACCAGGTCATCATCCACGAAGACTGGCTGCCAGTTAGATAAGTTGTTTTTTATTTTGTCCATTTTCAAGCCCGTCTGCCTTCAAATCGATGGCACCATATTCCAACAGCGCATACAACACTTCTGGACGGCGCGAACTCAATATGGATAGGCCTCGGGTTCTGCTGCGATCCCTTCGTCTGTTAGCATTTGCTCTCCATCTATTTACTCCGTTGTCTTTTTCGACTTGGAATGATGGGCAAGCATGAGGAATCTCACTCTCATGACCAATTGACTGGAATGCCAAGGACCTTTCCTGGAGACCAGCCAAGCTCGTTTGTTCACTCAAACATCACATTTCTTTAGACCAAAGAAAACACTCACCAGATTTGTTGAGCCATTTGGAGCCATTTTCGGATGCGACATACGTCTTATACCGGACTGATGAGTCGTCCCTGTTCGTTGCTTCCTTGGTTCTATCTCAAACAGGCGTTGTGTCACACAATTCGCAAGATATATTAAATTCATTGTCAGCATGTACTCCTAACAAGCGCCATGCGTCTTCTTAGACGCCAGCACTACCGAAGAACTTGCTGCGCTGGGTAACACATGAGATATCGCGCTTCCCCTCCTGACCGACTCCCTGTAGTGTTGCGACGCAGGTGACGAAGTCCACCATCTTCAATATACTGGCCCACAATCAATGTTGATGTGTTGCAGTTTCATTCAAGAGTACTCGAGCTTGGCAAATGCCGCTTGCGCCCGGCAGAATCCCACCGACCGCCAGGGGTGCCATAGCCGGTATTACACGTCCGATATTGTCCAGTAGGGGCTCTTTTGTTTGTAAGAGATGAATAATGACGACGATCTTCGCCGCTGGTACTTGCACACAGCTGCAACCGACCACGAGAAACAGACTCTTTGGCTTGATCAATGGGACTCCAGATGGCAGCATTCATTTTAATTGTATAGAAATGACCGGATACTATGACACTTGGGACCACCAAAGTGTAGGAGCTTCTCCTCGTAGCTCATATTCACGGAGAATGTGAGCTCAGGATGAATTGGAGCTGAGATCATGGCCCCAGTTCCGCGCTATGCGTTGCATACGCAATGATGCTGACTGCCTTGTCTGGACTGCCGCTCAGTAGCGCGGCCAGATGCAACTCAAGCCTTAGAGTCTTCCAGAGATTGATACCAAGACACTCGGGACCTTCATGGATGCCGCGCTGCAGATCTCATGAACTGAACTGGAAAACTCGTGAGATCGATGGTAAAGATGGCGGGCTATCCTTACCTCAACGGCGTTTTTTTAGGTGCATGTGTCGAACGTCAAGGATGCTCATTACAAGGAACCTTTGAAGAATCACGCGCCACACCGGGCAACATGTTGGGCGGCCATCTAATTAGATGACCCAGCAAGTGCAGTAGTATGGCAGTCACTACCAGCCTGCATTGGAGAGGGAAGCTAGCCATGTGTACTTAGTATAAGAGCTCTGGAGATCCGCACTCAGCTGAATCGTCACAGCTTGATCAATGGCTGGCACCGCGGTTGTCAAGGCCCTTGTGGCATCTTTGCTTCTGGGTTCAGGCGCTTCATCGTCTCCTTTAGTTAAGAGACAAACCACGCTCACGCTTGATGGTGTACAGGAGCAGGCCCTTGCTAATGCGTACAAGGTACTGGATGGGACTCTATCGGATGGCTTGAACAGGTCCACGTCATGTAACAAAGACACTGTTGCTGTACGCAAAGAATTGTAAGTACTTCTGGAAATGATTCGACGTACGCGTTAACACATGATAGCGGCGATCTCACTAAAGAGGAGCGGAAGGCATATACAACAGCCGTAAATTGTATTTTAAAGGCTCCATCAAAGCTTCCTGCCGGTCAATACCCGGGCGCAAAGTCTCGCTACGATGATTTTGTAGTCGTCCACATGAATATGACGCCATCCGTTCATGCCACCGCAAACTTCATGCACTGGCATCGCTACTACATATGGGCGTATGAAACAGCGCTTCGCATGGAATGCGGCTACGAAGGCTACCAGTATGTGTCAATCTACGAGGTTTATACGAAGTGAACACTAACCTAATATCTCTTATCACAGACCCTACTGGAACTGGGCAAAGTATAAGGACTTGGTCAACAGCCCTATCTTCAACGGCGATGAGTGGAGCATGGGTGGCAACGGCGATCCAATTGGCCCACACGCTGGCATGAGTGTAGGACCGGGACAAACGCTTCCAGGCGGTCCAGGCGGTGGTTGCATATCTAAAGGTCCTTTTACCAACCTGACAATCCGTCTCGGTCCCATAGCATCCACCATGGACCCCAAGCTAAACATCAAGCCCAATCCGCGTGCTGATGGCTTCGGTGACAATCCTCGCTGCCACCGTCGTGACGTGAGTAACTTCTTCACAGAAAGTTACTTGCGGCCTCAGGATCTCCTATCCCACATCACCAGCAACAAAGCCATCGGTACCTTCCAAGATTCTCTCCAGGCCAGCAATACCAACAACCTTGCTGTGCTTCACATTGCTGGTCATTTCAGCATATGGGGCGACCCTGGCGGTGATGTGTACGTGAGCCCTGCTGAACCAGCCTTCTGGCTGCACCACAGCCAGCTCGATAGACACTGGTGGATGTGGGCCATGTATCAGGAGAAGGAGATCAAGTCTCGGACGAGTATGTACGAAGGCGGCACTCATTGGCTGATACCCAACAGTCCTAGAGGTAAATCGACAGATGAGCAGGAGCTGAACGTTGCAGCTCCACCGGGCAAGAATCATCTTGAAAGCAATCAGTTTTTTTCTACTACAGCGGGGCCGCTGTGCTATGTATATGCTTAGAAAAATCAAGGACCTTACTCGCATGTCTGAACGACTTGCCAACTTAGCTATCATGTGCTGATCAGTATTGCGTCTTAATATAATTTGATTCTGTTTTCGCACCATTTCTGCGCTTTCGTACGGGTCCAGGTGTCGTTTTGGTGTTTCCAATATCTAAATCTGCCCTCGGCTGCTATTATCAGTCCCAAGAGCGATACCTCCTACCTTGACCATGTTCGAGAGACGGGATACTCTTGCCTCTCTTGCCCAATCGAGAAGGTAAAAAAAGTCCAGGTATTCACTTGTCGCGTAAGCAGACACACGTGATGACGGGATTCTAGCGCGACACGCTACCGGTAGATCATCCAGTTTGAGAAGCGACGGATGACATCGGTGGTCTTGTTTCACCCACCCACCACCCCGCCACATCGAGAACTGCCGGTACCAATGCATCAACAGTCACGAAGATGGCGACCCCGCAAGCGAAACGTCGCCGGCTAAATGAAGCCACCAAGACGCTCCAGAAGCCGTTCAAATCGCCGTTCCGCACGCCCTTGAAGCCTAGCATAGGAGACGATCCGCCATCCTCAGATCCGCCTGAGCTACACACTCCTGCCCGCAAGGCCGCGGAGACAAACGTCAACACTGCCAGGAATATCGCTCCTGCGAGCCATTATGCACAGCACTCAACCACCGCTGAGCCTTCTACACGACCACTGCCAACGCCGGCAACGTCCAAGGTGACAGCACGTGTTTCGAAAACTCTCGTCTCACGGCCAAACACAACCACACCTTTGCGGCTCGCTTCAAAGAAGACAGCATCGAAACCCTCAGTCGCACGCGAGATCATGCAACTCCGCAATGAGATCCAGATGCTTACACAAGCTCAGACCCTCGCTACCTCTACAAAAGATGACGACTTGGTTATGCTAATAGATAAATGGCGCACAGCGAGTCGTGCAGCTGCCGAAGAGTTGTTTGGAAGTACTCGAGACAGAGTCAATAGAATGGGTGGGGTAGGCGCGTGGAAGGAACGTGAGAAGGAATCAAAAGAACGGCAGATGCAATGGGATAAGGAAGAGATGGAGGCAGAGCGAGAGAAGATGGAAAAAGCCAAAGAGAGCGGAGATGTCTCGGAAGAAGAGTATGATCGGTATGCTGAGATGGACTCGGAGAGAGAGAAGGGAGATGAGGAGGAGGAGACATTCAAGTGCGCAGACGACGATGTGAGTACGCTGAGACAGTTGTGAATCTATTATTACTGACAGGGAGCCAGTCGTTTACGATGGACATGATGCTCAAAACACTCAACATAGACCTCAAGCTCATCGGTTACAACAAGGAAGCGCAAAGGTGGGATGGATGACATTGAAGAATTAAGAGCACCATCCGGTATATTCCCGGCTCGTACCTCGAGTTTGACAGACCCCACCTATACAAGACTTGAACTTGCCCTGTCCATGGAACAGACATAGGCATCATGATAGAACTACACGATACAAACTGTACGTCATCTTTCACAGCTATTGTTGTGCGGAGTAACTTACTATGTTAGGATGAATGTTCACGGCGATACCCTTACCAGCGACAGAGTTTGTCAACACCTAATGCAGATCTCTACGAATGTTGAACGATGCCATGCCTGTGACGTCATTCTTACTCCACACAGTACTACTACACTACTAGCATTACTAATGTTCACGCGCTACGACGGCCATCGTGTTCCTCCAAGTACTCTTGATAACCCAATTCCCAACCTTTCATACCAATCCAATCATCTTCCTAAACAACCTATCCGTTCCAGATTCCCACTCCCATCACCAACCATGTCACTCAAAGGCCAAACCGTCCTCATCACAGGTGCATCAATGGGCATCGGCGCAGCCATAGCCCAGCGTTTAGCCGCCGAAGACGCAACACTCATCCTCTTCGCCCGCTCAGGCGACAAGCTAAAAGCCTTGTCCGACTCTCTCAAAGCCAAGCACTCGAACCTAAAAATATTCCTATCTGTCGTCGACGTCCAAGACCACACCTCCCTCAGCACTGCCATCTCACATATAGTCCAACAAGTCTCACACATTGACGTTTTGATCAACAACGCTGGTCTTGCCATTGGTGCGCCCTCCAAGTTCCCCGACCTCCAAATACAGGACATCATTACTATGACGAACACTAATATCAATGGATACATGTTTGCTGCATACGCCGCATTGAATGAGGGAAAGATGAAAGAGAGGGGCAAGGGCACGATTCTCAATGTCACTAGTACAACGGGGTTGGAGGTGCCGCCATTCCCGGGTGAGGCGGTGTATCATGCTAGTAAAGCTTGTCAGGAGGCTTTCACCAACGTGCTAAGGACGGAGTTGGTGGGCACAGATATCAAGGTGCTTGCGTTACGACCAGGGGTTGTGGCGACGAATTTCCATGAACAGCGGTATGTCGTACATCTCTTCTCGTACATGGTGTGGATCTCGTACATGCTGTTTCCGTGCTCTACCGCTTTTGATCCTGCCGTGGAACTTTGAACTGACAAGGAGTTTAGTGTTGGATACGACAAGGAGAGCTATGACACTTTCATGACCGGCTTCGAGCCTCTTGTTGCTCCTGACGTTGCGGAAGCGGCTGCTTTCATGCTAAGCCAGAAGGATCGGGTTAGCGTGAAAGCGTTGGATGTAGTGCCTACTGCACAGCGGAGTTTACAGGTGTTTGATCGGGAGTGGAATAGTAGAGACAAGGCGAGGAATGAGGAGACGATGAAAAATTGAAAAAGCGTGAGACCGGCGATGGGTATCATTAAGCAGGTTTAAGCTGGATACAATATGCGTAGAGCTTCATAGGTGAACGAGACTTGCATAGAGACGCTACATAAGTACCGAGACATAAAAGAGGTGTGGACCTCCTATATTGGTGAACATGACACACTACAGTTCGCTATCGCGGTACGTGAGAAATGTACATCGATTCATATCACATAACACCACCACCTCTTCTCCCATAAATCCCCTCATAGACGTAGCAAAGCCAGATCGCTGCAAATTCATCACAGCTTCTCTGCATCGTTGATGCCACCGTTTGTGATGATATATGTTGCTTCCTTCTCCGGCATGTCTGAAGCGATGCGTTAGCAGATATATGATCAAATAGCGATGCATGCTGACAGCGTTTCCAACGGGACGTAATACTGTACGGTTGAAGCTATCGTGAGGTACGTACGGATCGATTTCTGGTGTTGTACGTACTGTAGGTCCAAAAAAAGCTCTAAGTACGGGCCGTAACCGTAGTACGTTC